>NC_133779.1:3232223-3259854 GCF_003597395.2 Chelonoidis abingdonii
AAGGGGGGAGGATGGAGGAAGGCCAAGTTCCTGCGATAAGCAAAGCGGGTGTGCCCAGCTTGCAAGCAAGAACAAAATGCCCCAATTAAAGGGGCACCCAGGCCTGTGGGCCCGGGGTCATTCCTACAGTTGTATCATTTTCACCGACTCCCTTTGAGGACAGCCCTGTGAAACTGACCAGCTAATACATTCCGTGGCCCCTCTTTTCTGGTGGGGGACCAGCTCAAACCTTCCGTGCCCTTTTATTAATAAAAACAATTCAGGCCAACAGGAAACCCATTAGCTTTCTCAGTAACTAACCTACTGGATTTCAGCCCAAGCCCGTGGGATCATTTTAAACAGCCTGGCCCAAAGGGCCACCATCCATCTCGGCTCTCTGCGCACCAAGGGAATGGGCTGGGAGGTTGCTCAGCCTTAGGACTGAATAGCTACCCTAGCTCCTTTCTCCTTCTCTCTGGTGTAAATCAGGCCTAAGTCCACTGGAGTCAGCAGGCCTCATTCCTAACTCAATCAGTTCTGGCCTGTCTTTACTAGCAGGGCTAAGACCCATTCTGATGACTGCACGCAGGACCAGCTGAGACACTGAAGGCCGTCGCTGGGCCACGTGGCAGAAATTACACCCCAGTCCCCTAGAAAGGTCTTGCCCATCAACCCCTGCTGGGAGTGGGCTCTGTGGCTCCGCCTATAACCCCCTGCCCATGCCCCGTGATCCTGCATTAGTACAAGAGTGGACTTTGCCTTATGCCCACATCGCCCACCAAAATGGGGAGTGAACTGCACCAAAGCACTGCTAGGCCCCGGTTCTGGTCTCACGTAGACCTGGATGAATCTGGAGTCACTCCACTGGAGTCTTTCCAGATTTACATACCAGTCAGTTACTTCAGAAGCTGACCCTTGGTTTACGTCAGCAAAAGGCCTGAGTGTCTACCAGGCCTGGCTTTGCTGCAATCCGAGTGCAGTGAGAACAGACCTGAATGTTACGTTCCCCATAAACTCCTGGACAATCAACAAGCGGCTATTTACATTTGTCCAAGGGCTGCCCTGTATGGGATTCTCGTGAGCACTGCACTACCCGAACCGTGCAGGAGCTGGGTTCTAACCCCCTTCCCCAGAACCATGCAATCTAATTAGCACGGGGGGCAGGAGGGTATATTTTGCTCACCTGTGAATCTGGTTACACAGACAGGCACCACCACAGGCATCAGCTGGCAGAAAACTCTTCCATTAACAGAACACGCAGCGAGCTTCCAACCCACCTCTCTGCAGCTTCCTAACAGAAACGTGGCAGAGACCATCTGAAAATTCCTCATTGTGGTGGTTAAAAAACCCCCCACCCTAAACAACTATTTTTTTAACCCCTTCATGCTCTGATGACACAATCCCAACGCCTCCCAAATAGAGGCACCAGCCCAATTGTTTCCATCTTTAAAGTCTTGTTGCTTCTGCTGTCCAGGGGCAGATTCATACTGATCAAAGTCAGGCACTAGGAACCTAAGGATTCGCCAAGGTACTCTTTTGTGGGATGAGGCTGGCTAGAAAGAATGGACCGAAGAAGCTCCTCAAGCAAAAGGGCGTATTAATTTCAAGTAGATGCATCCCCCTGATTTGTTCTAGGATGGGAGAGGAGCTCACAGAGGCAATTGGAGATCATCATTCCGGCTCACGTGAGACATTTGTGGAGACCCGCTACTGGCTTTCAGCTGAGCTTCACCATGACTGTGGAGTTGGTGATCCGTGCGCCGTAGTGTCCTGCCCAGAAATGTGTGTCCTTCCCTTTGTGGAGGAAATGCACATACCGGACTCCATGGCCATACTGCCTGAACCGGTAGGACACCTGGGAGGGAAGGAAAAGGAACCCAAATTGATCTCTGGATCCTGTCACAAATCCATGTGCTCCAGAGAGAGGAAGTAGGGGCTACACTACTGGTGAAGATATTCCTGCAGGGCAGGGGCTGGGCAAAACGGAATAGCTCCTGTACAGCAAAAGGGGGGTTGGAGAGCAGGCCTGCCCTCAAGTGGTGGCCTATGTTTCCTGTAAGGTGCCTGGCTGCGCCGCAGTCTATTTAGCGCTGTGCAGGGGCTCAGGGAACCCAGCTGGCTGGGACCTGCCTCAGCCAGGGAGAGATGTGTCCCAGCCCCAGCCTGGATCTCCCGTGGCAGTGGGCTGGGTGTCTAGCCTGCGGCCCCAGTGCCAGAGCTGCTGCTGCAGGGAGAGGAGCCTGTCTCCTCACAGCCCAAGTGCTGCTGCGGGGAAAGAGAGCTGCGGGGGGCCCTCTCTCCCTGCCATAGGCCCAGAGCACCCTCCTGCACCCCAAACCCCACATCCCCGGCCCCATCCCAGAGCTCAACCCCCCAACCACAGCCCTCACCCCCTGCACACCAACCTCCTTTCCCAGCCCTGACCCCTCATCTCCAGCCCCACCCCTGAGTTCAAAACCTCAGCCAATGCCCTCATACCCCTGCATCCCAACCCTCTGCCTCAGCCCTGAGCCCCCTCCCACACATCACCTCCACCGGGGTGCACATAACCAGGGTGGAAAAAAATCAATTATTTAAAAAAAAATTGAAAATCAGTTTTTTTGAGAAAATGCTTTTTGATGGGAAAAAACATATCTAAATATCATTTTAATTAAGACATTACAGCTCAGAGATCTCTCATCATGGAACAGGGATTATAAATTCTAATTCTATCGGATGAGACAATATATTCATGTAATGTTGAAGAAAAGTTTTGTAAGTAAGTTCCAATAGTTTATGGATTAGGGACCCAATCTTATCGGGTTCCACGGGCTTCTGCACAGATTATTTAGGTTAATCTTTCTATCTACCCAATGGGACTCAGAGCTCAGTCTAGAAGATACCCTCAGAGATGCTTAGTTTTGCAGTTCTCTAACTGTGGATTTGTGTCTCCAGAGATAACATGCTTGTTAACGGCAAAACTGTTTTTAAATAAATAAATAAATAAATTATATAGACGTGAGAAATAACAAACCTCAACCCTATTGTCCCTCTGCACGTTGGTGTACACACAGTCAGTCCCTTAACTCTCTCTAAAAGTGCAAAATTTCAAAAAGTTCAGTGAATAGAAGACTGTTGGAGGCAGAATAGATCTGGACAAGGAGAAGTCTGGAGATAAATGTGAGAAGGGAGGGACAGGCAGTAGAAACAAAAGCAAAACTGTTTGCGCAGCATATTCCAGAAGTCTTGAGGTCTTTCTGAGTGTAGCCTTCATTGATTTGAGATCGACCATACCATTCTCCCACTAGAAGGGAAAACCTATATTGGCAGCAGGCCATAAAAGAGATCCAGTCTGGGTCCCATCTATCCCCGAGTTGTGAGAAATATGTATTAAGGTTATAACAACCAACATGAATGCACTTTTATATAGAAATCCATGATTAAATCGAGTCTTCCTGACCAGTGATTTACATAGTAACACAATTCACATAACAAAATTCATTCCGCACATGAGTGGGAAAAATTAGAGGGAGCACTGGTGGTGACTCCTGTCCCAGAAGTCTGGGCCCGGCTCCAGCCGCTTGCAGAATTCGGAGGAGCCCTCTAGAGCGTCATGTCACACGAGTGTCCATGCACAAGTGGAGCCATTCCTGCCTCCTTTCTAGCCCTGGTGCAGCTGGATGCAGAGCTTTGCCTGCTGAGTCGGGCAGGCAGGACTAGCTTCTTTTTTTTTTTTGGGGGGGGGGGGTGGCTAAGCACCCGCTAACCCTAGCCATCTGCTGCCTGCGGTGGGCTAGTGGATAGAGTACTGGATGTCAGAAGACCCGTGTTTTATTCCTCTCTCTGCCAGCTCCACTCCTCCATGTTAAAACATACATAATTTTACAAATTACGCCCACTTCACCCCTACCGCTTTTCAATGGTAGATCTCCAAGTGCTTTACAATAGAGCTTGGTATCAGGGTGACCAGACAGCGAGTATGAAAAATTAGGACAGGGGGTGGAGGGTAATAGGCGCCTATATTAGACAAAGCCCCAAATATCGGGACTGTCCATATACAACTGGGACATCTGGTCACCCTACTTGGTCCCCCTTTCACAGGGAAACTGAGGCACAGGGAGGGGAAGTGACTTGCCCAAAGTCAACCCAGTGTCTGAGACGGTTCTAGAACCCAGGGGTCCTGACTCCCAGTCCCTAAATGTGCCCAGAGAGCTGGCAACAGAGCTGGCTCACCTGGTGATACTGCTGGTCGTTCCACTGTTGTATGGGATCAGGGTTGGCCTGGAATTCAGCGATTACAGTACTTCTGTTAGCAGCCAGGAGCTTGACGCAGATGGAGTATTCACAGCCACAGTCTTGCCGGGCGCCCCACCTGCGGGACGCGAACAGACCTTGGGGAACAAGGAACCTCGGGGGGGCAGCAAGAGGGAGACAGGACACAGCCCCCTGAACGTAGAATGTAACAGAAATCTTGGGAACACACACAGCCGAATCCAACTCATGCAGCACCACCGGCTTTTTGGTCCCCATCAATCAGGGGATTGCACCAGCATCTTAGCTCCAAGCACTGTAACATCCTCACCCGCTGGCCTTGTCTAGCCCAGCAACTTCAGGGAAGCCTGTCCACAATCCCAGGCAGCAAATCCGAAAACGGACACGACCTGTGACATGCATTTGACGCAAGCTGCTGACCAACAGTTGGGCGGGAGAAACTCACTATTAAAAATCCAACCGTTGTCAATGCTTTAATTAAGAGCTAAGAGGGCTCCCAACCCACATCTCTGGGTCCTCCAGGTTCAACAGGCTTGATATTTTTAAGGCTTAAAAAAACAACCACCCCTAAACAACCCCAAACCCACAGAGGTCTTATTTTAGTCATCAGAAATCAGCAGCAAAGACACAAATCCATTTCTTTCAGCAGGTCACAATTCAGGCCTCTAGGGAGAAGACGGCAAAACTTACCAATCAGAGATGTAGATTTCCGGTTGGTAGGTATCCAGCAGTTCTTCCCACAACCCCTCCTTTAGAAGATCTACGAGCTGTGATTTGACGCACCAGCTACAGAGGGGAAAAGGAAACCCTAATGAGATATAGCAATAGCACCTAACTGAGATCAGGGCCACTTTTATCCTCTGAGCTGCGCCCAGCACAACCGAGGCATGGACAGAGGAAGTAGTTTTTCCTCAAGGTCACACAGCAGAGCCAGGAACAGAGCTCAGGTGTTCATGCCTCCAGGCACTCCCCCAGTACAGCTCCCTGCGTAGACAGGCAAAGCTGCCATAAGCCATGACTTGAACTCATGGGGTCAGCTCCTCCAGTGCAAATAACAACATCTGCTATAGGAGTTTGCCGGGGCAGCTATGCCCGGGGCTGGAATCGGGGCAAATCAGCAGTGCAGAGAAGTCCTCATAAACCTGGAGCGACGCCGTTCCCAGTTCTTACCTGCCAGACACCTTGGGTCGATACCAACAGCTGGGTAGAGTGTGTGTCTCACAATGACACAAGGGCAGCACAGAGTCAGGGCCTGCATCTGATCTTGGTTATACCGCGGCAAATCGGAAGCGACTCCACAGAAGCGACTCCAGATTTACTTAGGGCTTGTCTACACTGTCAAGTTTCTGCGCAGTGAAGCAGCTTTTTGTGCTCAAACTGCAGACGTGTACACACTGCCAAGCCACTTTGTGAGCAGAAACTCCGCAGTTGCAGCGCTGCAAAAAACCCACCTAGACGAGAGTCGTAAGGCTGTTTGCGCAGAGGCTCCAGCGCTCTATTGCCAGTGTACACACTTGATTCCTATTGCGCTGTAATTGGCTTCCAGAGCTGTCCCATAATCCCTCAAATGACATCCCAGGGTTTCCCCCTTCCCCTGCCTCAGGACTGGTTGCTTCCTGCCACTGTTTGAACTTAGAAGACAGCATGCTGGCACCCTCTCTGTCCCCCAACCCAAACTGCCTCTCTCCCCCTCCATACACACCCCCCACCCCCCCCAGTTCAGTTGAAAAGCAGCTGGCACTGTAGTAGGTTGCCCATGGAACAATGGGATTGGGAAACCTGCATCATGCGACATTGTGCCTGCCCATGAGGCACTGCAAACCCTTCCCAAAGCGCCCTGCGGCCAGTTGCACAGTGGGATAGCTACCCACAGTGCACTGCTGTCTTTGCCCTTGCAAGTTCTGCTAATGTGGATGTGGTCCAGCATCACAAGGAGCACAGTGTCGACACACCACAGCAGTTTAATTCCAGCGCTTTAATAACCGTGGAATAACTTGTGGCACAGAAACTTGCCAGTGTAGACACACCCTTAGACCATGTCTGCAGTAGGAGCCCTTTGCCGGTATAAGAATCCCAGGATACCCTGTTGGCAGATAAAACCACCCTCTCCGAGTAACAATGCACCATACTGTATAACTGAATTCACACTGGGTAGCACAACTCTCTTCCCAACGCCTGACCAACAGATCTGGGCTGGCAGATATATGTAGCGTATCCCTGGCCTAAATCCAGAGCCACTCCGGATTTACTGGTGTTTATATATATTTGGTATAATACGGTACAAGGTGCAGGGCAGACTCAGGCCTGGCCCCTCTGGGTCTCATTTATGCTGGGTCGATCCGAGTGACTCTAGATTCATAGGGGCACATGCTAGATCAGGACCGGTCTGGCCTTTGGAGGATGGGTAGCTTTCTGCCGCACGAGGAAGGTGGTGGGCAAACGGGAAGGCCATGGGGACAGACTCACTCAAAGGATGAGACGAAGCAGGTCTGGGCCGGGGCGCCCTCGACTGGGCAGCGGTTCTCTTCCACCTGCCAGCCATGGCCGCCACGCTCCACCTGCCAGTGACAGAATTGATCTGCGGGAAGAGGATGCGTCAAGAAGGGGGATGAGGTGTGGTGGGAGCTGGTTTATGGGGTGTGGGACGCTGCCCGGGTGAGCACCCATTCCCAGGGGAGGGGGAGGAGTGGGTTAATAATAATAATTGGAGATATACTAATTTCCTAGAACTGGAAGGGACCTTGAAAGGTCATTGAGTCCAGGCTCCTGCCTTCACTAGATTTTGCAGGGCATCACTAGATTTTGCCCCAGATCCCTAAGTGGCCCCCTCAAGTATTGAACTCACAACCCTGGGTTTAGCAGGCCAGTGCTCAAACCACTGAGCTATCCCACCCCCTCTCAAGGGAGGTTGCTGGGGAAGAGGGAGACTCCCCCCCTTTCCTGACACCCCTGCCAGACCTTTTGCCCCAGTGCCCTCTCATCACCCCTTCCCCCACTCTGGTGCTCCCTCTCCCTTGGCCCCCCCTCAGCCCACGCTCTCCCTGGTGCCCCTCCCCACATACACACTCCTCAATGCTCCCCATTTACCTCCTGCTCTCCCACCTGGTCCCCCCCTCCAATCCCCTCACCCCCACACCTGCCACTGGCCGCTGTCTGAAGACAGGACACTGGCAGAGATGGACCAAGGGTCTGACCCACTGTGGACAATCTTATGGTGACCCCCCTCCGGCCCTGGATTCCCACCGCCCCCCACAATCCCCCCATCCCTCTCCGACGCCCCCGGGGCCGGCACCCACCCTGCCCGCAGGGGTTCCGGAGCAGGTTGCGCCCGAAGGGCTCCAGGAGGCAGATCCGGCTCCACCGCGGCGGGGGGCAGAGGCGGGCGGCCGCCAGGGTGGCCCCCAAGCCCGGCCGCCTCTCGCCCTGCAGCCGCCAGACCGTGGGCCCGTCGATGAGGTCCCGCCAGCGGCGACACACCAGCCGGCAGCGGGTCACCAGGGCGCGGCCCGGGACCCAGCTCAGGATCAGCGCCAGCAGCTCGTCCGGGAGCGGGTTCAGGTCCAGCGGGGCCGGGGGGGCCCGGCTCTCCCCCTGCCCCATGTCCGCAGGGCGGCCTGGCTCGCTCAGGCCGTTACCACTCCTCGCCGCATCCGCTCATGTGATCCCAGCCCCGCCTTGGAGCCGCCCCGGCCTCGTTTACACGGCTGCGAACGAGCACCGGATTCCCCCACTTGCAAGCCAGGGGGCGCCTGAAACAGGCTGCGGGAAACGCCCCCCGCTCCGCGTTCCCCGCTCAGCCCCGCTGCAGGGTCTGACACCGGTTCTGGTCGCCAGCTGGTGTAGATCGGCGTCGCCCCCGCGTACACACTCCTCAGTGCCCCTCCTGCCCCGCACGCTGTTCTTCCAGCTGGTCTCCCCCCATCCCCGGCATTGGCCTCTGTGGGAACCCCCCCAGGCTCCAACCTCTAGACCCCCCTGCTCTCCTGGAGATGGGGAGAGAACCCAGGAGTCCTGAGGTTCCCCCCGCCTTGTTTTTCACCCCCTTCACTATCCCAGCTTCTTTTCCGGTGTGGGGCCTTTGCCAGCTGGCAGCCTGGGCCCCCACCCCGGTCCCAGGCCGGACTGGCCGGCTGCCACCAGCTCGCCACTCGGTGCTTCCTGCGACCTGACGTCCTTCCGCCCCTGTCCCGCAGCACCCGCTGGTTGGGCTGCGGAGGGAGCCCAGTGCGTGCATCGAGCTGGCCGGACTCAGCCCTGGGAGGGCAGCGGGGGAGCCTTGGCCGCGCGGGGGGCTGCGGAGCGAGGTAAATGCGAGTGCGGGGCTAGGGAGACCTCTGGCCGGGAAGGGGTGTGTGAGCCAGTGGTTAGAGCACGCGGGGGCTGGGAGCCAGGACTCCTGGGTTCTACCCCAGCTCTGTGAGGGGAGTGGGGTCTAGTGGGATCTAGTGGTTAGAGCAGGGGGCTGGGAACCAGGACTTCTGAGTACTTTCCCTAGCTCCGGGAGGGAAGTGGGGTCTAGTGATTAGAACAGGGGGGCATGGGAGCCAGGACTTCTGGGTTCTCTCCCCAGCTCAGGGAAGGGAGGGGAGTGGGGTTCTAGTGATTAAAGTAGGTCAGTGTTATTGATCTCTGAGGGCTGGGTTCTATTTCCTGGTGTCTCACAGACTCCCCACGTGACATTGGGCAAGTCCCTTCCTACGTGCTGTGCCTCAGTTTCCCCACCTGCACAAACGGGGTCAATGAAACTGAACCACCTCCCTCGGGGCGGGGTGGGGTGGGTGGCTGATAGCAGCCAGGGAAGGACTGATGATGTCAGCACGGAAACTGGTGCCCAGCAAATTGCAGAGCACAGGCCTGGAGCTGGGCCCTGCCCCGAGGCATCGGCGGTCCAGCTGCTGCCCTGCATGGGAATGCCACAGTGGGGTAGAAAGCTCCCAAAGCTAGAGATGGAACCCGGGAGTCCTGATTTCCAGCCCACTCCTCCCACTCTAACCACTAGATCCCACTCCCCTTCCAGAGCTGTGGAGAGAACCCAGGAGTCCTGCCTCATTTCCCCCCATGCTCTAACACAGCGCCTGACCTAAGAAGCACTAGATCTTCCTTCCCCATTTCCCTCCATCTCGTGACCTGCTCTAATGTTGCAACACCGGCCTCTGGATAACCCAGCCGGTCAGGTCAAGCCAACATCTCTGCCTGATTGCGCCCGTCACCTCCTGTGTGGAATCCTTGAGGTGGATCCATCCCTCAGTGCTTCTCCAATGACTGATTTCTTGGGCCTCACTAGGTTCTCCCATCACCCCATGGCTAAGGGAGCTGGGGCTTTAATGCCAGGGCAGTGGGCAGTACGGGTGGTATCTCCCTGGCACTACTTGCTCTGTGGTTGTACAGGTCATCTGTTTGCAAGGTTGTCCATTGGCACCGCCCGAGCCCCTAACTAATTGGGGTTCTGGGTAGAGTTGGGGGGCGGGACGGCTGGCGTGAGTGGCAGCTTGGGCAACAGGGTGTGCCTGTTTTTCTGCCTCTGCTCTCGGGTTCACCCAGGAGCAAGACTCTGGGCTGCCTGTCTTGGTGGGTCAGCATGGTGCGGAGCGGCACAGCTAGGAGCAACTGGCAGGGGAGGGGCAGCTGGTGTTGGCCTGGGGCTGGAGGTGGGAGGGGGAATTTTGCTTGCTGTCCCATGGCCCTGGGCACAGGGACCTCCATCCCCTCTCCAAGAAACTGTATCCCCTCTGCTCCCCTTTCTGAGGGTGCAGGGGCTGTTTTTCCAGCATCCCTCGCCTGGTGCTGAGATGCAGCTGCCTCTGGGGTGGGGTGTGTTGGCTATCTCTACAGGGATCCACCATAAGGGACGTGTCTGTTCCTCATACACCCCATCAGGGAGCCCCAGAGCTGGCTCCCCTGGGACTTCCTCTTAGCCTCCCCACTGGGAGACCCCCAGACCCAGCTCCCCCTTACCCCTGTTCCTAGCCCTCCAGCTGGGCCCCCCAAGATCCGGGCCCCCATAACTCTAGGAATTTGCCCCCCAGGAGCTGCCTGGCCTCACTGCTCACATATCAGGCTGCGGAAATCAGAGCTGCGTGGCGCTGACTCAGGACCATGGGAGGATCTGACCCACTCACAGGCCAGCGCCCCACAGCTTTCGTTTCCCTGTCCCTCTCCCACACAGCCGGGAAGAGCAGGAGGAGGATGGAGCCGCACGGCTGGCTCTGGCTGTTCTGCCTGGTGCTCCCCTGGCTGCAGTGCCAGGGCACGAAACGCACCCAACCCGAGCAAGTGCATCTCTCCTACCCAGGTGAGTCTGTCGGGACCCCGTCTCCTGGCTGGGGGACCTCGGGGTGGGAAAAGACTGAGAGCCCAGCTCCACGGGGTTATTAATGTTTATATCATTGGGCCCGGGGTCCCCAGCTTTGGGAGGGGAGTGGGGTCTAGTGGTTAGAGCAGGGGGGGATTGGGAGCTGGGATTCCTGGGTTCTAAACCAGCTCTGGGAAGGGAGTGGGGTTGAGTGGTTAGAGCAGGGAAGGGCTGGGAGCCAGGACTCCTGGGGTCTTTCCCAGCTCAGGGAATGACCCCTTTGTCTGGCTTCAAGTGAGTCCCTACCCCTCTCTGTGCCTCAGTTTCCCAGCCCCCTGCAAAGACTTCCCTGCCTCAGTTCCAGGGTGTTGGTGAGATGAGGGAAGGTTGAATCAGTTTCCCAGGCAGATCCAGCTCCTTGGAAACCAAGGGCGGGTTCCAGGCCTGGCCATAGGCCCATCTGGCGGGTTGGAGGCAGAGGATGGTGCTGGGGCGGGGTAGGAGTGGATGGAACCGGCTCTGTGTGGAATTGGCCCTCGTAGCACCTAGACAGAACTGGTGGGGGGAGCGGGCCGGTGTTCCAGGGAGGACTCGGGCTCTGAGTGCTCACCAGGCTGTTTTAACCCTGGCAGGCGACCCCACCGCCATGACCGTCACCTGGACGACCTTTGACCCAGCTGGCTCCATTGTGGAGTTCGGCCCCGAGCGGAGCAGGGCCTTCACCTCCTCCGCCAAGGGCCACGCCAGCCGGTTCGTGGACGGCGGGTGGTTGCGCCGCAGCATGTTCATCCATCGGGTCACCCTGCAGGGCCTGGCCCCTGGGCAGCGCTACGGTGAGCGGGGGCCCGGCCGCGGCACCTCTCCTGGCACTGGGCACCAAACTGAGGGACAGAGACAGGGGGGTAGGGCTAGCGAACAATGGGAAGGGGAGACCTGGGGACATGCACCGATGGGGGGGCACCCAGATACCCTGCCACACTCCCTGATGCCTTGTCACACTCATATGTGCCCTGACACATGCACATGCCCAGCCACGTGCACACGCACTGAGAGGTGGGGCACACACACAAGCCCAGTGTCACCAGCAATATCCACCATCACCAGGTCCAAATCTGCATTGGGTCCAAATACACCCCCACCCCGAGCACCCAGCCATGTACACTCCCCAATCTCTCTCTCTCACACACCCACACACATGCCCCTTCCAGCCTCCAGCCAGTCAGATCCACGTGCACACAGCCCCTGGCCGTGCAAACTCAGCTCTCTGTGCAATCACGTGTGAACACACACAGAGCAGGGCTCAGCTCCTCCAGCAGGGGCGCGCACACACACACACACATCCAGCAGGGGCGCGCACACACATCCAGCAGGGGCGTGCACACACACACACACAGAGCAAGGCTCGTCTCCTCCAGCAGGGGCGCGTACACACACACACACATCCAGCAGGGGCGCGCACACACACACACACACACACACACACATCCAGCAGGGGCGCGCACACACACACACACACATCCAGCAGGGGCGCGCGCACGCGCGCACACACACACACACACACAGACTAGGGGCGCGCGCGCGCGCGCGCACACACACATCACAAAATCCAGCAGGGGCCGCAAACAGCGCCTGCGCGGCGCACACAACACACACACATCCAGCAGGCCGGCTCTGCTGCGCCGCGCACGCACACACACATTCCAGCAAGCCCGGGCGCCCGCTCAGCGCGCACGCACCCACCACATCCAGGCAGGGGCGCGCGCTGCACACACAACGACACACACACACCAAGCAGGGCGCCCCGCCGCGCCGCAACACACACACACACCACCCAGCAGGGTGCGCGGCGCGGCGGCGCCACACCACACACACACACACATCCACGCAGGGCGCGCGCCCGCGCACGCCACACACACATCCCACATCCAGCAGGGGCGCGCGTGCACACACACACACACACGCACATCCAGCAGGGGCGCGCGTGCACACACACACACACACGCACATCCAGCAGGGGCGCGCGTGCACACACACACACACACACACATGCAGCAGGGGCGCGTGCGCGCACACACACACGGCAGATGTCTACAGTGACTCGATGTCCTGATTTTATAGGGACAGTCCCGATCTTTGGGTCTTTTTCTTATATAGGCTCCTATTACTCCCCCCCAGCTCCGTGTGATTTTTTCACACTTGCTATCTGCTCACCCTACAGGCATCTGAGTCTCTCCCTGCTTTTCCCCTGTAGCTTATCGCTGCGGGAGCCCGCTGGGCTGGAGCCGGCCCTACAGCTTCCGGGCTCTGCAGAATGGCACCGACTGGAGCCCGCGCCTCGCTGTCTTCGGCGACATGGGGAACGTCAACCCCCAGTCCCTGCCCAGGCTCCAGCGTGACACGCAGCAGCGCATGTACGACGTGATCCTGCACGTAGGTCGGTGTCACACCGTGCAACCCCCAGGTCCTGGGATCGGGGCTGGAGAAGGGACGGGCTCGGGGTGGGGAATGGGACACGAGGCCTTTTCCCTCTAGGGGGTGCTGGTGATCCAGCCCCAGGGCAGGGACTGGCTGGCTCAGGGGGCAGGGAATGGGACACGGGGCCTTTTTCCTCTCGGGGGCACCAGCTCCCATCCCACCATGTCAGGAATGATGGACAGTATCCCCACCTCACGACCCCGTTGGTGCCCCCTGGAATGAACTCGCTGGGTCTGTGTCCAGCTCCTAGGATGCCAGGGACTCTAACTGCCCCCTCACTGGGGACCTCAGCCAAGGACTGGACTCACCTCTCCGCCCTAGAGAGCACCCCTCCTCTCTCCAGAGATTAGGGCAGGATTCAGAGGACATCAAGCCAGCACCGTCGTCTTAAAACTGGGGGGTAACTCCCAATCTGGGTAAAATCCCCCCCCAGGCTGCCCCCTGCCCCCAGGGCAGAGCAGCCAATTCATTGTGATCCTCTTGTCTTTCCCAGGGGATTTTGCCTATGACATGGACCAGGTAAATTCTGTATCCACGCTGTCTCCTGCACCTTCCCTTCTCCTCCGGCTGCGGCTCATCCTGCTCCCCTCTATGTTCGGGGGGTTGTCTCCACTTCCTAGCATCTCTGCGGTGGCGATCTAGGGCCAACGCTGGGAGGGATCCCCTGGGAGGAGGGGCTATGTGCTCAGCTCCAAGGGTTTCTAGCAGAGATGCTTGGACCCCCATGCATGCATGTCCACCTGTGTGCGTCCCCACCCGGCCTGTGTGGGTATCTCTCCCCTGCCGGCCTCATGAACTCAGTGTGGTTCACAAACCTGCTCCAGCCCTGGAGCTAACCCAGCTGCAGAGGCTGGCATGTGGCAGGGGCGGGTTTGATACCCGCACACGGAGGCTGGTATTATGAGCCCAGGCCCATGGGAGATTGGAGCTGCTTTGGGATGTGCCAGGGAGGGTGTAGCCTGCGATGGGAATTGAAGGAACAATGGCAGGTGGGTTGGCCTCCGTCCACTCCACCCCCAATGCATGCCCTGGCGCACAGATCTGCCCACCCACTTCCATTCACGTGGCCCGACAGCCCCCCGGGGTACGCACAGCCCTCAGGCGTGTAAATGTGCTCCGAGGGCGCAGTGTTCCCGGGCACCTCGGCTGATGCGACTGTCTCTGGGCTGCAGTGTAACGCCATGGTTGGAGACACCTTCATGCGCAAGATCGAGCCCGTCGCTGCGTCGGTGCCATATATGACGTGCCCAGGGAACCACGAGGAGAAATAGTGAGTGCGGGGGGGGGCGGATCTCGCACAGGGGGCCTATGGGCGTGACAGCTGGGGCAGGGGAAGAGGTGGCGGAGCTGGAGGTGTCTCTATCTGCTGCCCGGGGAGGGACTAGGAGTGGCAGCCTCGAGGCCAGGGTGAGGGGTGCATTAGGGATGCTTGAGATGCCGGGTTGGGAATTGGGAGGGTTAAATCTCCCCCGCCCCCCCCCCCTGCAGCCCCTAATTGTTCTTCCCTCCCCCAGCAACTTCTCCAACTACCGTGCCCGATTCAGCATGCCTGGTTACACCGAGGGCCTGTGGTACAGGTGAGCACCCCGCCTCGCCCCCAGGGGGCAGTGTTCCAGCCCCAGGTGCCCAACCCTGGCAGAGGAGCAGGGGGATAAGACTCTCTGGGCCTGGCCATACTTGGTTAGAGGGGGCAGGGGGTGGTTGGAGGGCGCCTGGGTACTATCCCAGCTCTGGGAGGGGAGTGGGATCTAGTGCTTAGAGCTGGAGGGGGCTGGGAGCCAGGACATCTGCGTTCTATCCCCAGCCCTGGGAGGGGAGTGATGTCTAGTGGTTAGAGCTGGGGGGGCTAGGAGGCAGGACTCCTGGGTTCTATCCCCAGCCCTGGGAGGGGAGTGAGGTCTAGTGGTTAGAGCTGGGGGGCTGGGAGGCAGGACTCCTGGGTTCTATCTCAGCTCTGGGAGGGGAGTGGGGTCTAGTGGTTAGAGCTGGGGGGGCTGGGAGCCAGGACGCCTGGGTTCTATCCCACCTCTGGGAGGGGAGAGGAGGGGATCCTAGTGGTTAGAGCAGGGAGGCTGGACTCCTGAATTTTATCCTCAGCCCTGGAGGACAGTGGAGTCTAATGGTTAAAGTGTGGGGGGAGTGCAAGGGGGAGCCAGGACTCCTGGATTCTATCCCCAGCCCTGAGACAGGAGCAGGGGGGATTGGGAGCCAGGCCTCCTGGGTTCTGTTGCTGCTATTCACTCACTGTATGTTTTAAGGGGCATCCTATGCCCCCCATCGTGTGCCTCAGTTTCCCCCAGCATAGCACAGGGCTTGTCCTTTGACCTCCCTCCCTTGTCACCATATGATTCTGCTTCTCTGTCCCCCAGCTGGGACATTGGCCCTGCCCACATCATCTCCTTCTCCACCGAGGTGTATTTCTACCTGAACTATGGCCGCCACCTTGTCCAGGAGCAGTACCAATGGCTAGAGAGAGACCTACAGGTAGATACACCCCCCACAACCCCTAGCCCGCCTGGCTGCCCACCTGCCCAGACTGTCTTGCTCACAGACTCTCTCTCTCCCCCTTGGCTGCAGGAGGCCACACGGCCGGATCGGCGCCGGCGACACCCGTGGATCATCACCATGGGGCACCGGCCCATGTACTGCTCCAACAATGACCTCGACGACTGCACGAAGCACGAGAGCATCGTGAGTGTGTGGGGGGGCACTGCAGAGGAGAGGAGAGGATGCTCTTGCACCCAGCGGGGAGAGGGAGGCATGCGGGGAGCCCAGTGGGGACCGGCAGACTGATCCAGGGAGGCCGCTCTACGTGGTGGAGGGGGACCTCGCTGGAAGGCCTTAGCAGAGAGTGTGGGGCAACCCGCCAGGGCCCCTTCCAGCTGCTGATTCCCTCCCGCCCGCTGTCTTTCCCCTCAGATTCGCCGAGGGCTCCCCCAACATCAGTATGGCCTGGAGGACCTGTTCTATAAATACGGTACCCGTTGCCCCTCGCTCCCCATCCCTCCAGCCTCCTCCAGCGCCGCCCCCTCGTGGGGAACATGGGACGCTCCCCCCTGCAGGACGTATGCTGGGGCTGTCAGCTGGAGCCCCGGGGTGACAGGAGGAAGTGGGGGTGGCACCGAGGTGCTTTGGGGGCTCACGCCAACCAGGACGGGCTTCTGTCACCCCCTGGGGCCCTCTGTGTCAGGCAGCCCTGGCCCAGAGCCCTGCCCCCAGCAGCCGTGGGGATGAGCCAGCCTGGGTTCTGATGCAGGGAGACCCCAGCCTCCCAGAGTCTCCCCTGCTGGGCCCAGTCCCTCTCCCTGGATGCTCCCAGATGTCAGCGACAGAGCACACGGCCCAGGGACTTCGGCTCCCCGGCACCTTTCTCAGCTCTGGCCCCGGGTGACGGACGCCCCCAAAGGACTTTTCTGCTTCGATCTCCCAGTGTCTCTGCTTCCAGTACCGTGAAGGATTCCTGGGGACGCAGGCTCCGTCCCCCGCCGGGCTGGTTAAGCGGCCTGCCCCCCTCCCCACCTGCTCGTTTAGCTTGATGGCTTTGGTTATGTTTTTCATTGCCCTCTGAGGTCTGGCCTGGCTCAGTTTACCCCGCAGGCCCAGGAAAGCGGGTGGCTCAGTGTTACTTTCTCTAGGGCCAGCTGGGTTTAGGTACCGGCTTGGGTAACTCCTTTTCGCGCCTGTTCCCAGCCCACCTCGCTCATTCTTTCTGCACTGTCCATACGCACAGTACGGCCTAATACGAAGCCCGGCGGGTCTCCCGGTTGGTATATGATCCCGGCCACGTGTCCTTGAAGAGAGACAGATTCTGATGGCAGCATGTTGGGGCAATGAGTGTTTCTTTGCCCGTCTCCTGCCTGGACTCCTCCGCGATTCACTCGGGTCACACCCAATCTCTTAAAGGGCCGGCTCAGCTGGGGACAGGGCCCCAGGGCAGAGCACGCCTCGGCCCCCAGTCCGGCCATGGGTCTAAGATCCAGTGGCCAGTCCTGAGCCGGTGCGGTCCTCTCTTCACCAGGTGTCGACCTAGAGCTGTGGGCCCATGAACACTCCTACGAGAGGCTGTGGCCTGTCTACAACTACCAGGTGACTCCTGAGCAGGGGGTTTAGGGGTCTCTCCAGGGTCACTGTCCGGCCTGGTTGGGGGATTGAGTCCGAGATCTGAGTCTGAAATGACTCCGTCTGCCTCCCCCCGCTGCAGGTCTATAATGGCAGCACCAAATCGCCCTACACCAACCCCCGGGCGCCCGTCCATGTCATCACCGGATCGGCCGTAAGTGACAGCTGGGGCCCAAGCCTGGAAGCGCGCCCAGCACCACGGGCTGATGCCAGCCACCAGGGGCCCACCTCCGCTTGCCTTGCAAGTCAATGGTGACGCCTACCGCTGACGGCCGTGGGGCCGGGTGTGTCTGCCCGCGGTTTAAGGGTCTGATCCTGTTAAGCTCCAGATACCTCCCGAGTGGTGCTGAGTGCCCTCGGATCCCACTGAAACTCAGTGCGGGCACTTCCGGGATGGGGCCTAATTCAGAGGCCTGTTGGAGGGATTAGTTTAAGGGCAAGAGTACGAGGAGCGGAGCTGGGCCTGATCCTGTCCTAGGACAGTCCTGCTGCGTGGGGGTGGGGCAGGATTGGGCCCCAGCTGACCAGGGGATGGATGGAGTGGGGGGGCCAGTGAGTGTAAGAGGCTCCATGAGAAGATGGAGGGATCGGGGGAGGAGATGTAAAGCTGGGAGCAGGCTAAGAAGAGGGAAACTGAGGCACAGGCAGGGCAGTGATTCGCTCAACGGCACCGGGCTGTCCATCAAATGCTTCATCTGCTAGGCCGCCCTGCCTTGAAAGGGGTAGGGGGTGGAAGGATTGATATACAGTGAAGGTGGGGCTGAGGAGTTTAGCTGGGAAGGAAGCTAAGAAGAAGCCCCACCCCCCCGCCATGGTCATGCAGTGGGTTCTGCCCCACTCCTCACACAGGGCTGTAAGGAGAGGCTAGATTCGTTTGTCCCCAACCCACGGGAGTGGAGCGCCCTGCGCATCGAGGACTACGGCTACACGCGCCTGCAAATCGTCAACCGCAGCCACATCTGGCTGGAGCAAGTGTCCGATGACCAGGTATGGCACGGCAGGCGGATGGACCCCTCCAACGCCCACCCCGCCCTGCCTGGTCCGATCCCTGCCTAGGCAGGCTCAATGTGCATTGGACTGTGCAGTGGACCCACTGCAGGGGTATCGGGGCACTGAACATTAACCACTAGACCCCACTCCCCTTCCAGAACCAAGGACAGAACCCAGACGTTCTGACTCTCAGCCCTGCCTGCTCTAACCACTGGAGCCCACTTCCCTTCCAAAGCCAGGCATCCTGTCTCCCAGGCCCGCCCCCCCGCTCTAACCACTAGACACCACTCCCCTTCCAGAACCAAGGATATAACCCAGCACCCCTCTGCTCTAACCATTAGAAATCACTTCCCTTCCACAACTGGGGAGAGGACCCACGAGTCCTGACTCCCAAGCCCCCCATCCCCCAGCTCTACCCACTGTCCCCCCCACCCCGATTGCTCCCAGTTGCACCCAGCTGTCTGCATACACCCTGTCCAGTGTCACCACCTGGACAGCTCCCACCATAGCAACCTCTCCCTGAATCTTAGCTGGCACCCATGGGGTGTCACCATGAGGCAGTAGCAGAGAAGGGAAACCCTGGGGTAAAGCAGTCCTGAACTCTCCTCCAGCCCAGGGTGGGAAAAGTCTGGAGCTGGGTGGCTCTGGAGAAAGGCACGGGAAGCAATTGAGCTTGTCCAGCTCCAAGCAGATAGAGGGGAAAAGCAGGGAGGGGAGTGGGGTCTAGTGAGTAGAGCAGGAAGGAGAGCTGGGAGGAGGTGCCGGCACTGCCGAAGGCTGTTGGGAATCTGGCTTCTGTGTGGCGGGAAGCCAGGCAGATCCCTGCTGTTCTGGTCCTTCTCCTTCGGTGGGTTCACACTGGAAACGGGCCTGAGCCATGGAATCTGGATTGGAACCTCCCAGAGTTCTCCCCACCTCTCTCTAAAGCAGCCTCACCTTGAGTTCAAACCCTCAGGATCTTGATTTCCAGCCTTCCCTGCTCTAATTGCTAGACCCCACTCCCCTCCCAGCATTAGGAGTAAACCCAAATCCGGGTAGCTGAGGTTTGCTATATGTGGATGTTTCCTTCGTTAGAAACGTGATCATCAACTTCATATGAATCCTTAATCGGTGCTTCAGATCAAGGGGGGAGGTGCGGGGGAAGGGTTTAAGGGAATCCAGAATGTGGGAGGAGAAATAGCTCTAGAGATCTGGGGGGATGAGGCACATCTTCATGCCCCTAGCGATATACTGCAATCCCACGGCTACCACCAGTGTGAATGTTGCCCCTTTGTGGTCCCAATCCATCCCTCCCGTCCCCATTCCCGACACGTTGCCATAGACCTGCCCTGGGTTCTGAGGCTCACCATGAAGCTCATCTGGGTTCTGAGCAGTGGGGAAACGTCCCCTGGAGCCACCCCTGAACCCGAGTCCTGGTTTTGTCTTTCAGGACGGGAAAGTCGTGGACGGGATCTGGCTTATCAAGGAGTTGCACGGCCCCAAAGCTTGGCATTAGCCTGGCAGCAGGCATCCAGCCCTGAGTTGACCAGAGGGACTGCGTCCCCAGGACACCCTGAAATCCTCGTTATCTGGCTGGAGGCAGAGCTCCCTGCGGGGCTACAAACGAATCTGATCAAATCCAAAGGCTGTTCTTGCAGTCCCTGATTTATGGCACTGGAAGGACACGCCTGCCCCTGCAGCTGGGGAAAACCTGCTGCTGGGTCTTTATGATGGTGAAAAAGCGCTTTGCTGCAACTGGGTATATTAGGTCTCGGAGCACTTTATACGGGTGGGGTTGTGTCTGTGTATTCCCAGTTTTTGGCAAGGGAAACTGAGGCACAGAGAAAGGAAGAACCATGACCAAAATCATAGATGTAGGGGTCTTGCCTTCCAGTCTTCCCTGCCCTAATCACTAGACCCCATTCCTCTCTCAGAGTCAGGAATAGAACCCAGGAGTCCTGATGCCCAGCCCCCCCGCTCTAACCATTACACCCCACTCTCTGCCAAGAGGCAGGAACAGACACCAGGAATCCTGATTCCCAGCCCCTCTGTTCTAACCACTAGATCCACCCTTCACCTCTATGATGTCAGGAATAGAACCCAGGAGTCCTGATGCCCAGCCCCCTGCTCTAACCACTCCCCTCCCCTCCCCTCCCCTCCAAGAGGCAGGAACAGATCCCAGGGATCCTGATTCCCAGCCCCCCTGTTCTAACCACTAGATCCACCCCTCACCCCTATGATGTCAGGAATAGAACCCAGGCATCCTGACTCTCAGTCCTTTGTTCAGTCCGCTGGCCCATTCTGCCTCTTACCAAAAAAACCCATAGAGTTAAAATGTTCTCCAGATTTTGCCTGAGGCATCTCGGCCTCTTGAATCTTTCTAGCCCTCAAACTGTGGCGGGGGGAGGGAGGGGAAGGGGTGCCGGGATCTGATGGTTTTTCTTTTCTTATTTGTTCTTTCCTCCATGAGCTGACGCTCGGTACCAGGCCTTTTCCCCTGCTGGTGGTTCCTGTAATGCAATAAGCCCACACGGAGCTGCAAGGCGGCAAGCGATGGGGCTAGATTTGCCTTTCGCCTTCAAGCGAGGCCCATGGTACATCTCTGAGGTTCCTTCTATGATCCTTAATGCTTCGAGCCACATGCTGGGTCTTTTATACTGATGGTCTGGAAATTAACGCAACAAAATCAAGCTCAAAAAGTGTACGATGCCCGTCTCCTTCAGACGCCGCTTGATTTGCCTTTGGTGCCTTGAGTGTTTTAGGGCCAGATGCTTCTCCGGTGTAAATCAGGAGGCGCCCCCTCCAAATCCTTGAGTCACAGAGAGAAGACTTCAGCTCTGTCACTGGCCCCTTTAAGGGGAGGTGCACTGATCAGCTGCTGAAGCTGGGGGGGTAGAGGTCAAGTGATGGCCTGAGGAGCACCTGGGCAGCAAGGGCTCAGTTGAGGGGACGGATGGCAGGCAGGCAGTCCGGTTTTATGGTGTCTCCCAGATAGGTGGCTGGCACAGGGAGAATTTCCAGGAGTCTCTGGCTGCGAGGGGTGTGTGTGTAGGGGGGAAGTGTCTCTAGGAGCTATCGCCCAAGAGCAGAGGAGCTACTTATCTTGGGTATTTTGCCTAAGTTTTCTGATTACGGATACATAGTGCCCTGCGCCAAGGGTGTGAGATAGACGCTGCTGTAGCATTTCTCCTCTGTGGGCCGGTCAGAGAGCCTGCTGGCTCCCAGATTCCTCCTAGATCGTTGCCACAGTCGGGGGTGGGCCAATGCTAGGCCAGATTTCTGCTGCCCTTTGCGGAGAGCCGTGGGGAGAGTTCGTTCTTTCCCCACACTAACAGTGGTGGCCGTGAGTTCCTGCCCACCTCACTGACCAAGACTGTCTCCCTGCCTCCCACCTCTTCTCCTGTACGGGGCTTGTCAGCCGTTTTGGAGCAGGGACCATCTTTTTGTTCGGTGTCGTACAGTGCCTAGCGCGATGGGCTCTGTGACTGGGGCTCCTCTGTGCTAAGGCAGCTCAGAACTCGGACGACGAAGGAGTTCAGTCTCCTGTCTGGGCTTTGATAACAGTGTAAAGGTCACTAGTCCGCGTTAACCGTTTTAAGCTACTGGCTCCTATTAAGAGAGACTGAAAGAGTGGGACTTCTCACCTTGGAGATGAATAAGGGGGAAAAAAAATAGTGGGTGCTGAGCCCGCCCCAGTCACAGCTGTTTGGCAGCACCGCTGATTAGCTGGGAGAGGGGTTTGGGGGACGGCAGAGAGCAGCAAGTGGGTGGGGGTCTCAGGGAAGGGGCAGAACAGGGGTGGGAAGAGGCGGGGTGAGGGCGGGGCCTCAGGACGGAGCAGGGGTGCAGCACCCCTGGGGAAAAGAAAACCTCAGTGCGTATGCCTTTTTCACCCGTTAGGCGGTGGAACTCACTGTCACATGATTTCCTGGAGGCCAAGAGTTTAGCGGGATTCAAAGAGCGAGCGGGCATCTTGACTGAGAACCCAGCTCGCCAGCGTTATGCTGCACTTTAAAAAATATCCCTAGGTAGGCTCTAGTCCAAACAAATTAATTCAGGGAAGTCCGATGGCCTGGGTTATGCAAGAGGTTAGACTGGCCCCTTCTGGTTCATAATCCCTGAATGAGGCAGCTGAGTACAGAATGGCCCCAACATCAAATCAGTTAGATGGGAGGGTTGCATGGCTGTACGTGTACCTCGGCAGAATACAAGCAAATTCATTACTGCAAGGTCTGCAGACCACCAGGGCTTGGTTTGCCTGTCTCTGGCAGAGAGCTGGGAAGAGGAGCGAACACTCTGCTTAGGCAGTACAAGAGAGGCGCCTTCCTAGCTAAGGCCCCCAAAATTCTTCAGGTTGCCAATTTCCCCAGAGAGTTGAGTACAAGAGCTGGGCTTCAATTCTGCCTTTCCATGGGATCCTTTGAGCTCGTTAGCACATGGGGCCCGGATGAACAGGACAAATTAGGAAAGTATTCCTAGAGCTTTTGGTTAGGTTTTGCCAGGGCTATAAACCCTCATACTTCAGGGCGTGAGCAGCCCTCTAACTATCGGGGTCAGGAGGGGACTTCCCCTGGCTGCAGGTGACTCCAGAATTGTCCACTGGGTGGGGAAAGGTCTCCTGCACCTTCCTCTGAAGCAGCCGGGAGGAGGCGGAAGCCTGGGCTAGGGTTGGCTCCGTGCTCCGAGCCAGCTTCTGTTCCCAGTAGGGTAGGAGCCACACAGAGCTGGTCGGGAGAAGCTGGTCCCTGCTGCTGAGAGCAGTGTCCAAGGCCTGGCGGTGCTGAAACGAGGCCCCTCCCGCCCCCATAAGCTGGCAGGAAACTCCAGCATGGGGATGGGGAGCCTGTGCCACTGCCGCCGCCGTCCCTGTGCCCTGCCTGCCCTGGGCTGCGGTGGCAACTCTTTCCTGGGGATTAGGGGAAGCAAGGCTCGATGTGGGACTGGGATGGGGGGGTCATGTTAAGAGAGGTGAACCCAAAAGGGCATGAAAAAGTTTGGGCCCCCACTGATCTACATAACACAGGCCTTTATGCAGTGACCCCGCTATAGACCCCAGTGACGTGTGCTGTTCCCATCCGGGCTGCGAGGCGGACTCCATCACCAGCTAAGATGTGCTGGATGATGCTACCGCTGTCTCCTGTCCTAAGGCTAAACCCAGGACCTCCAGTCTCCAGGGCACTTTCACCAGCACTAATGCCAGCTATTGCTAGGTCAGGGGTAGGCAACCTATGGCCTGTGCGCTGAAGGTGGCACGTGAGCTGATTTTCAGTGGTGCTCACACTGCCTGGGTCCTGGCCACCGGTCCAGGGGGTTCTGCATTTTAATTTAATTTTGAATGAAGCTTCTTAAACATTTTAAACCCCTTATTTACTTTATGTACAACAATAGTTTAGTTCTATATTATAGACTTATAGAAAGAGACCTTCTAAAAACGTTACAACGTATGAGTGGCACACGAAACCTTAAATCAGAGTGAATAAATGAAGACTTGGCGCAGCACTTCTGAAAGGCTGCTGACCCCTGCGCTAGATTCTCCACATGGGGGCGGAATTTCTCTGCTGCTGAGCATCTCAGAGCGACCTTACGGAGCCCAGGAAATTCATCTGCAAAAGCCCCAAGACTTTGGAATCTGGCTGCCAACGAAGGCGCAAAGGTTGGCAGAGAGTTGGCAGTGACCCACGCACACGTAGGAGAGAGGCATGGGCAGTGTGCCCCAGGCAGGGGGCTTTGGGACTCTGTTGCTGTAGGGTTTTCTTGCTAAAAACAGCTGTGCAATATGTCCAGTGGGGCATGTGGGCGGGGGGTGGGGTGGATGATCCCCATTATAACTAGTATCAGGGGGTAGCCGTGTTAGTTGGTATCCACAAAAACAACGAGGAGTCCGGTGGCACCTTGAAGACTAACAGATTTATTTGGGCATAAGCTTTCATAGGTAAAAAGCCCACTTCTTCAGATGCACTGACTAGAGTATAACTAGTCAGTGCGTAATAATAATTAATAACTAGTGTTACTTACCCAGCTCTTTGTATCCTGTGATCTCAAAGCACTTGCCAGTGGTGGGTCTAATTTATCACCCTCCCTCCCCTGCAAAAAAACCCACTCTGATTTTGCAGATGGGGAAATTGAGGCACAGAGAGGGGAACTGATCTTCCACAAGTCAGCAGTGGAGATGGGTATGGAACCCAGGCATCCTGCCTTGCAATACTCCCTCCCCATTCTTTTAATCAGCCTGACCTGTAAGCCCCTTTCTAACTACCAGACCTCACTGCCTCCTAGAGAGAACAGAACCCAGATCCTCAGTCCCCCCGCCCCCCACTCTAATAGCTAGGCCCTATTCCTTTCCCAGAGCTGGGTATAGAACCCAGGAGTCTTGGCTCCCCGCCTCCCCCCCCCACTAGCCATTTTGCAGCTCATTTATTTATGGTATAAGGCACCTATATAATTTGATTATTTATTTGTATTATGGGACCCTCTTGGCACCCCAGTTGAGACCCAGGACCCCGTTGTGCTAGGTTGCCTGGATGCCCATACAGCCCCATCTTCTTCTCTGCTAGACAGAGTCCCTCCAGGACCCAGGCCGCACAGTACCTGCTCTGTGATTAAGCAGGGGCTGTCGCTTGTCAGGGCTGCCAGGCTGGCACTGAATTAACTCCAGTGACAAGCCGATGACTATTATTAGCTGCCATATGGGTGGCTCATTCTTTGCCTTGCACTGTCAAAGTGCTTATTATAGCAAGTCGGCTAAGGCTGATTGCTGGCAGGAACAGTTGCTAGGAATGGCTGGGTTCTCAGGGGCAGTGCCGGCTGTGTTGGTCCTAAATACAGCCCAGGTGGCAGTGCCCTTTGGATCGTGACTTTCCCTTCACCCAATCAGCCTCATGACCCACCTGGGAAGTAGGTATTATCCCCACAGAAGGGGAAACTGAGGCACGGGCCGGTGAAATTACTTGACCAAGGCCACACATCCAGACTCCAATTCCCTCCTCTAACCTCTAGACTGCAGGACACCTGGGTTCTCTGTGTGCCGCTGGGAAGGAGTGTTGTCAATTGACTGGAGGAGGGTGGTGACTGGGATTCAGGACTCCTGGTCAAATACTGCGAGAACGCCACACGGGTTTGCAACCTCAGGGTCTCATATCTCACCTCATGAGGACGTATCATGGTGCAACGACGGGACCAAGCGATGCCGGGTCTTCGTCTCATGATGTCCTCTTGCAGCATGGTGTCACGTTGCAGCCGGACCAAGTGACTTCAGGACCCCAGGTGATGCGGTAGTGCCAAGCCACCACGCCACATTTCCAAGATGATGTTCGGGTGGGGTCAAATGACCTCAGCGGAAGAATCATCGTGCGCCATGGTGACAGCCCCCTGTGGCTGGATGATGTCATGCCTTTTGGTGATGACCTCAGAGCACAACGTCATGACACCCTGTCTTGCTCTGAGGACGTGCTTAGGGTGCCATGGCAACATCACATGCTCAAAATGGTGGCACTGCTATCACAAGATGACCCCTCCCCCCCGTGGCAGTCTGGGAAAGGTCAATAGGAGCCACCCCCCACGCCTCCATGCCCATTCCCTCTTCCCGGGCTGAACCCACACGCCACAGACTGCGGCGACGTCCCCTTTAAGAGAAGCCTCGCCCCTTTTCCTACTCCCATCAATCAGCCTCTGCTCCAGCCAATCAGAACGCACAACAACGCGAGCTCTCTCTTCCTCCTCCTCCGAGTGGGCAGTGCCCGCAGAGCGGCATCGGTTCTGGCCAATCAGAGGTGGAGAATGGGAGGCGGGGCGGGTTTTCCTCCTCCGCCTCTCAGGAGGCGGTCCCTGTTGCTGGGGGAACGGGGCAGAGCAAAGGAAGGGGGTGTGTGTCCCCGGATGTTGGCTGGTTCCTAATATGGTGGCTGCGGCGGCGGAGTGACCAGGAGCTGGGGGGAGACAGCGCGCGAGCCCCCGCCCCCACCCGAGAGCAGGTGTGTGTGGTGGGGGCAGGGGTGGGAGACAGGGCATGTGGGGGTGAGATGGGGGAGCTGGGGGGTTGGGATGGGGCCAGTTGGGGGACAGGCATGTGGGGTGAGATGGGGGAGCTGGGGGAGTGAGGATGGGGGACAAGTTGGGGAGAGGGGAGGGGTGGATGGGCTGGGAGAGGGAGAATGGGGGTTGGGAGGGGGGCACAGTTGGGGAGAAGGCATGGTGGGGGTGAATGGGGAGCTGGGGTGAGATGGGCTGAGGAGAGGCATGTGGGGGCTGGGAGGCACAGTGGGGAGAGGGATGGGGGGGGATCGGAGGGGTGAGGAAGGGGGGAGGGGGAGGCTGAGGGTTGGGTGGGGGATGGGGGCTGGGAAGGGACTCAAAGTGGGGAGAGGCGAAAGAGGGGGGCTGAGGGGAGTGTGGATGTTGTTGGGGCTGTGGAGGGGTGAGAGAGGAGGAAGCTGAGAGGGTGTGGGGGTTTTGAGGCTGGGAAGGGGGAGGAGGGGAATGGGGGGCTGGGGAGGATAAGGTGGGAGAGGGCTGAAAGAGGACTAGAGGGTATAGTGGGGGATTAGGGCTGGGGAGGGGAGCGAGGAGGGGAGCTGAGGGTTTTGGGGAGGGGATGAAAGCGCGGAGGGGTGCGAGAGAGGATGGGCTGGGGAAGGGGATCAAGTGTCGGGAGAGGGGAGCTTGAGGGAGTGGTGGGTTTTGGGGGCTGGGAGGGGTGAGAGAGGAGGGGCAGCTGAGGGCTTAGTGAATGAGGGGTATGAAGGCATGGGAGGGGAGCTGTGGTGTGCACGTAGAGCCCACACATGTGGTGTTTGTGGACACGTTTTGGCGGATTGGCAAGACGAAGTACAATTTGTACTGGCGCATGGGCGTGTGTGGGGCTGGGCAAAGGGCACCTTCAGGAGGGAAGTGGACATTGAGAGGAAGGGAGAGTGAGGGTGGGGTGTGTAGCAGGGGGAGCTGGGGGCATGTATGGGCGCATGTTGAGACTGGAGGGGGCAGCTGGGCAGAGAGGTGATTGAGGGAGATTGAGAAACGAGTACGGGGGGTTGGAGGAGGGGTAAGTGAAGGGGATGGGACGTGAGGTACTAGAAGAGTCTGCTGTGTGTGTGCTGGCAGGGTGAGGGATCAGGTTTATCAATTATGCATAGTGAAGTAGTTGATTATGTATCAGGGTAGTTGATGAGATAGAGAAGAAGCCCTCAGAGGACATGTAGTCATTCTGGGCCTGCTTAAAAGCTCTCCATGTTTTAGACAAGTAAGTAGAGTAGGCAGACAAAAACCTTGCATCTGTCAGTAAGTTTAAGGGTTGTCTATCCTAAGATATAGGAGGTTTTCTCGTTTGCCAAAATGTATGTACAGTAATCAAGGCAGACCATTTGTTTTGATGCCAGTTAGGGGGTGTGCTATTTGTTGGGTCGCTAAATGAGTGGAATTTAATTTTGTTTTCCCTGCCTACAACCTTGCGCCAATATTTAAAACAATTTAATAAAAAGTAGGAATTGTATGAGGTAGGATGGCAGAAATCGGGCTCTCGTTTCAAGTATTTGACATGCCTATCCTTTCAGT
>NC_133779.1:3259879-3287302 GCF_003597395.2 Chelonoidis abingdonii
TTGCTGCATCGGAAAGCATAGCTCACTGGTCTGGAACTTAAAGTTAACGTATTACATACGTGTTATCTGGGGACTAGAGCAACAGAACAACTATCGCCGACTCCTGTACTCCCATTTCCAGGGCTCCTAAACCTCGGGGCCCAAACCGCCATTTCCCCGGGGCCACTAACACCAGGGCCAAAACCACCTTTCCAAAAGTCCTAACACCAAGGGCCAAAACCCCATTTCCAGGGCCCTAACCTCAGTGGCGCAAAAAAACCCATTCCAGGGGCCCTAACCTCAGGGGTCCAAATCCTCCCCATTCAGGGGCCCCTAACCAGGGGCCCGTAACCCCCAATTCAGGGGCCCTAAATCCTAGGGGACGCAAATCCCATTTCCAGGGACCCTAAGCTCAGGAGTCCCAAACACAACATTCCAGGGGCCACAACTCCCAGGGCCCAACCCCCATTTCCGGACCCTAACCTCAGGGCACGACCCCCATTTCCAGTTCCTAACACCAGGAGCTCGAAAACCCATTTCAGGGCCCCTAACCCCAGGGGCCCCAAAACCCATTTCCAAACACCCGCTAAACACCCAGGGCTCCAAACCCCTTTCCAAGTGCCCCTAAATTAGGGGCCCACAACCCAGTCAGGGGCCCTAAGTCTAGAGTTCGCCAAAACCGCATTTCCAGAGGCCCTTAACCTCAGGGGCCCAAATACGCTATTTCCAGGCCCTAAACTCCAGGGGTCCCAAAAACCCTATTTCCAGGCGCCCCTACACACCCAAGTGCCCCAAAACCCATTTCGAAGGCGCGCGAGTCGGCCACCTTTGCCCCCGGCCCACGTCGCCTGAACTCTCTCCCCTATGGTCCAGACTCACTGCCAGATATTGAGACTACCTCCACAATTTAGCCGCGACAAGGGGATCGCCGGCATTTCTCTGTATCCCTTGCGCATCACGTGGTGGCCCCAGGAGTGCGCGCAACCTGCACTCGATCACACCCGGTTTTGCCCGGTGTCATGCCATCTTTGGCACAGTCCTGCCCACCCCCTCGCAGCCGCTGTCCATCCAACGAGCCGACTTTCTGCCATTCTCCCTCATATCTCTCTGAAGCATCTTCTCGCTCATCGCCACACTGCCGCAGCAACCAGGGGCTTCTTCTTACCCTACACCCTCAATCTCCCTCTAAAAACCCCCTGCGTCTCACCCTGCCGCACAACCACATGCCGCACTCTTCTAAAAGTACCCCCCACGTGCCCAAGTCCCCTCACTTACCCCTTTCAGTGGCCTCAAACAACCCCCACGTACCTCTCTCATCTCCCTAAAATCCTCCTGCCCAGCTCGCCCTCCAGTCACATGCCGCCCAATACATGCCCCACCATTTCCAGGGGACCATAACCTCGGTGGCCCCAAACCCCGCCTCACCTCTCTAACCACGGGGCCCTACCCACCCTTCTTCCCTCTCTCCAATTCCACGCTCCTACAAACCATCACACCGTCCTTCCCAAGCAACTCTACACCAGGGACCACCCTCACAAGTCTCCTCAGGCACAGCCACCCACTATACTCCCTGTGCAAATCATTCCGCGCAACCCCGTGAGGTGGCCCCACACATCCACCCAGATTAAGCGTGAGGCCTCCTCACTCATGTCACTATACCCCACCTCCCTCCCCTTGCCTTCACATATTCCCTCCTCTACCAAACCCTATCTCCACTTCATTCGAGTCCCCATCTACCCTACCTACCAGGGTACACGCCCCAAAACCCCTTTCCAATGGCCATAACCCTAGGCGGCTCCCCAAAACCCCCAGACCCACTCTACCTCCTAGCCGGTTCCCAGCCTCCATACCCTAGGGGCTCCCAAAGCCCCCTCCCATTTCCAGCCCCAACCCACCAAGGGCCCCAAAACGTCCATTCCAGGGGCCAGCTAACACTTAGGCGTGACCCACAAACCATTTTCAGGATCTCTATAGACCCAAAGGCCCATCCCACCCTTTCCAGGGGACACCCTAAATCTGAGGGCCCCAGTACCGCTCATTCCATTTGTCCAGGTGCCTCCCATACCCCCAGTGGCCCAAAAAACCCATTTCCAGGTCCACTAACCGAAGGGCCGCGAAAACCGCCCCCATCTTAAAGTAAAGACCTAACCTCACCGGGCGCCATCTTCCCTGCTTGCCATCCACTTTCCAGGGCATCCCCCTACCACCTCAGGGGCCAGACTCCAAATGTTCTCCATTCCTCACGAGGCTCCTACGACCCTGGGCCCCAACCCCCCAATCTCCAGGGGTCGCCAAAAACCATGGTCCAAAAACTCCATTTCCAGGGGGCCCTACCAGGGGCCGAAAACCCATTCCCTCCAGGGGTCTCACTTAACTAGGCACGGCGCGCGGAGGGATCCCAAAACCCCCCATTTACCCTAGGCACCACTAAACCTCGGCCACAACCCGCCATTTCATGGCCCCCTAACATCAGCGGCCCCAAAAGACCCATATTTCCAGGGGCTCCTAAACCTAGGTGCCCCAAACCCCATGTTCAGGGGCCCTAACCCAGGGGCCCCAACAACCCCCATTTCCAGTCCCAAACTCTATCAGCCGGCCCCAACCAAAAAACTCTATCCTCATCTCCAGAGGCCCTAACCCTCAGGGCCCCAAACAACACCTTCAATTCAGGGGACCCCCTACACCCAGGGGCCCTAACCCTTCCTATCACCATTTCCAGGGCCCCTAAACTAGGTGGCCGAAACTCCAAACCCCATTTTTCCTGGGGCAACTACCACCCTCTAAGGCAGCATTCCAACCCCGTATCCCAGGGCCCCTAACACTCTACACAGGCCACAAAACTCATCTTCCAAGGGGACTACCTCACGGGCCTCAAATCCCCATTTATCAGGAGGCCCCTTATACTCTCCTAGGGCCCTGGCCCCAACCCCCTCCTTCTCACGCCATCCTTCCAGGGGCCCTATCACCTACGCAGGAACCGCAAAACACCTTCGACCCTTTCTCCACCGGGTCCCCTACATCGCCCCCTCAACCGTTACGGCCCCACCCCAGAACTCTATTTCCAGGTGCCCCGTAACACCCGGGGTACCAAAACCCCATACTCCAGGGGCCCCTAACATATCCTCAGCGTCCGAAACCCCAATTGAAGGGGCCCCTTGACCGGGGCCACATAAAACCCCTATTCTCCAGGCCTAAATCACTCAGCTCCACTCTCACGTTGTCCCTCCCCCTCCCAAGCCCACCTCCCACTCCGCCCTCGCTCCCCCTCTTATCCTCACTCCCTCTCCCCCACTTTGGACGAAGAGCAGCCCCCTTCCCCCCAACAAAAATCAATCGCGGAGCCATCATCCCACCCCTCAGCTTCCTCTTCACTCCTCCCCTTTAGCCCATCCACCACAGCTCCCCCAGACCCCCACCTCCCTCATCCCATGTACTCGGTTTTGTGTTGGTGGCGTTGTGGTTGGTGCGTGGGGGAGGCGTGGGGTGGGTTTGTGCGATATGTTTAAGTGCTGTTCTACTGCTGATACTGTGGATGTCCAGGGTCGCTTCTTGAGTGAGTTATCGTTCTATTATGTGTCTGGCGTTATTAAGTTACTCCTCTCTCTTCTCATCATTATGTGTGTTGCTCTATGTTTGCTCTTGTCCTTTTATATGATAACTCGTCTTGGTTTACGTCCTCAACATCATTTTATGGCTTTGCGTGTACTTGTCCGTTATCTGACTGAGCGACTCTTTTTCTTTTTAAGATCGTGTGTCATGGTTTGCCCCCATCCACTTGATACCCAAGGCTCCCTCCCACATGCCTCTCCCTCACAATTGTGCCCCCATCTCAACCCCCAGCTCCCCACCCTCTACCCCACATGCCCTGTCCCAACTGTGCCCCCATCTCCAACCCCCTCCCACATCTCAAACAAACGTGCCCCCTCCATCAAAGCGGGGGAGGGGTGCGAGAGAAGGGATTGGGGGCTGGGGAAGGGGATCAAGGTGGCGAGAGGGGGAGCTGAGGGGAGTGTGTGGGTTTGGGGGCTGGGGAGGGGGTGAGAGAGGAGGGGCAGCTGAGGGGTTAGTGGAATGAGGGGGATATGAAGGCATGGGGATGGGGGAGCTGTGTGTGTGCACGTAGAGCCCCACCAATCTGTGGATGTTTGTGGACCACGTTTGCGGATTGGCACAGGATACAATTTTTTGTACTGGCGCAGGGCTGTGTGTGGGGCTGGGGGAAAGGGGCACGTGAGGGAAGTGGACATTTGAGAGGAAGGGAGAGTTGAGGGTGGGGTGTGTAGAGGGGAGCTGGGGGCATGTATGGGGCGCATGTGACTGGAGGGGGCAGCTGGGGCAGAGAGGATTTGAGGGAGATGAGAAGAGGTACGTGGGGGTTGTGAGGCCACTGAAGGGGTAAGTGAGGGGACTGGGGCACGTGAGGGTACTAGAAGAGTCTGCATGTGTGTGTGGCTGGGCAGGGTGAGGGACTCAGGGGTTTTAGAGGGTGGAGATGAGGGTGTAGGTGAGTAGAGAAGAAGCCCCTGGATGCTCTGGCAGTGGGTGAGCTAGAAATGCTCATGGAGGATGGATGAGGGGAGGAATGGCAGAAAAGTCGGGGCTCTGTTGTATGTGACATGCTGCTGCGAGGGGTGGGCAGGACTGTTCCAAATGATGCATGACACCGTGTCAAAACCGTATACCAAATATCTAGCATCTGTGGTTGCCACCACTTGTGTGGCAAGGGACCTCAGAGAAAATTCCTGTGCAGTGCCTCTCATGTGAGGATCTCAAAATGCTTGGCAGAGTTGGGTAAGAAACTGAGATGTAGAGAGACAGCGACTGGCCTGTGTCAAATGGGTGCCGGAGCTCGGAGTACAGGAGTCCGAATTGCTGTTGCTCTGATCCCCAGATAACACGTAGTGAATACAGTACTTTAAAGTTCCACCATAGCTATGCTTCCGAATGCAGTCAAACCTCACTTATTTGAACAAGAAGAGGGAGATGTAGAAATGAATACGTAGGGGATTTTACTGTTGAGAGGTGTTACTTTGTTTCTGGCAAATGGGAATTTTGGGTAACCAAGTCTCAGCAAAATGCGGCTTAGAGGGCAGACAGTGCTATTTATCCTGAAAGGTTATGTTGATATTTTTCTCTGGTGGGGAAAATCAAAACAGGGGGAAATAGGTAAAATGGGACTGTTACTGCTACAGAAACACTCTGTATGAAACTTTCCAAGCCCCCAGATGGCTTGTTGGAGCGTTCTTGCAGGAGTTGGCTTATTTCCTCTGTGTTTGGTAACTGCGCTGTGTATGAGAGTCGCTGGGAACAGCTGTCTCTGCTAGGAGATTCTAAGCTTCAATTAGCCTGAGTGGAGATGCCACTAATTGTTAGCAAGTGAAATACAAGTGTAAATTAAACATTAAGTGAGGCTCAGCCTGCAAACGCTGAAGGTATTTTATTTAGGAAATAAATATATAGACATCAGCACCCTAGAGTAACAAAGGGAGAGAGCTTAATCTTCCTATATAGGCACATTGATCGGCAGATGTGCTCTTGGATATTTTTGATGTCACTGTTGCTTTTTATGACTGACATTTCAAAGTGGATCATGTCTTGGTTTGTAACTCAATCCACGCTGATAATTAATACATTCAATATCTCTGGCTGGCAGGAGCCGCCACATATGGCAGATGCATTGGGTTAGCAGTTATAGCTGCTAGAAAGCGGGTCTGAGAATGAATCCAGCTCTGTATGCTAGCTCCATGTAGCTGTTGCAGCTGGGAGGAGCAGATCATAAGAACCCTTTTGAGATGTTAATTGGTTGCTTTTCCAATAGCTTTCACTTTTTCTAAATATTAGGTCTGTAACTGAATCCTGGTTAACTCATGCGATTAACTCAAATTAATTGCGATTAATTGTAGTTTTAATCGCACTGTTAAACAACAGAATACCAATTGAATGTATTAAATATTTTGAATGTTTTTCTACATTTTCATATATTTTACAGTATTCTGCATTGTAATTGAAATAAGTGTATATTTTTACAAACATTTGCACTGTAAAAATTATAAACGAAAGAAATGATATTTTTCAGTTCTCATACAATCTCTTTGCTGTGAAAGTGCAACTTACAAATGTAGATTTATTGTTTTGTTACATAACTGCACTCAAAAACAAAATATGTAAAACTGCAGAGCCCACAAGTCCACTCAGTCCTACTTCTTGTTCAGCCATCCCTAAGACAAACAAGTTTGTTTACATTTACAGGAGATAATGCTGCCCGCTTCTTATTTACATTGTCACCAGAAAGTGAGAACAGGCATTTGTATCACACTTTTGTAGCTGTCATTGCAAGATATTTATGTCCCAGATATGCTAAACATTTATATGCCCCTTCATGCTTCCATGCTGATGACGCTCATTTAAAAAAATAATGCATTAATTAAATTTGTGACTGAACTCCTTGGAGGACAATTGTATGTCCTCTGCTCTGTTTTTCCCGTATTTTGCCACATATTTCATGTTATAGCAGTCTCAGATGGTGACCCAGAACGTGTTCATTTTAAGAACACTTTCACTGCAGATTTCATAAATGCAAAGAAAGTACCAAGCAAGATTTCTAAAGATAGCTACAGCACTCAACCCAAGGTTTAAGAATCTGAAGTGCTTTCCAAAATCTGAGAGGGGCGAGATGTGGTGCATGCTTTCAGAAGTCTTAAAAGCAACACTCCGATGTGGAGACTATAGCACCCGAACCACCAAAAAATAAAATCAATCTTCTGCTGGTGGCATCTGACTCAGATGAAGAAAATGAAGACTCGTCAGTCTACGCTGCTTTGGATTGTTATCGAGCAGAGTTTGTCCTCAGCATGGATGCATGTCCTCTAGAATGGTGGTTGAAGCATGAAGGGACATGTGAATCTTTAGCGCATCTGGCACATAAATATCTTGTGATTCCAGCTACAACAGTGCCATGAGAATGCCTGTTCTCACTTTCAGGTGACTTTTTAAGCAAGAAGCTGGCAGCATTATCTCCTGCGAATGTAAATAAACTTGTTTCTCTTAGTGATTGGCTGAACAAGAAGTAGGACTGAGTGGACTTGCAGGCTCTAAAATTTGACAGTTTTATTTTTGAATAGTTTTTTGTGCATAATTCTACATTTATGCATATCATGCACTTTCATGATAAAGAGAAATACTATTTTGTTTTTTTCATTGCAGATACTTGTAATAAAAAAAATACAAAGTGAACACTGTACACTTTGTATTCTACGTTGTAACAAATCAATATATTTGAAAATAAATGGTATTCTATTGTTTAACAATGTGATTTAATTTTTTTAATCGCTTGACAGCCCTCCTAAATATTTATATTTTTAGTACCAATCCTGAGCACTTTCATTGCATTTCTCATGTTCAAAGAGCTCAGTAAACACCTGGGGTGGGTAGGTATGTAGGTAAGATAATGATTGAGTTGACCCATGGAGTGCTTGAGGCCACCATTTTCCAAAGTGACATTTGGTTTTTGAGTGCCCAAGAGGAGAGGCTTTGGGCTGGATTTTCAGAGGTGCTGAATTCAGTGGGAGCTGTGATTACTCAGCGCCTCAAACTCAGGTCCAAAGTGTCTCAAAATTGAGCTTGTCACCAACCTTGTACAGCAGAACACTAGAAAGTCTCATCTCCTGCCTCTGCCCTCTAACCACTATCTAATGTTACCTCTTAAATAAATCCAGTGCCAGGCAAGGTGCTGTGTTGACAGCCATGTGTGCAGAAATGCCCCTCTTTATCCCTGGACAGCACAGGCAATAGCAGGGTAAATTTATTTCCTCCCCCTTCAGTTCACCTGCCTCAGCCCTGACCTGATGGCTAGAGCCCTGCAAGTCTGTGGATATCTGCTTTTTATATATATATCCAATTATTTATATATATATATATATCTCTCTCTCCTAGAACTGGAAGGGACCTTGAGAGGTCATTGAGTCCAGCCCTCTGCTTTCACTAGCAGGACCAAGTACTGATTTTTACCCAGATTCCCTAAGTGGCCTCCTCAAGGATTGAACTCACAACCCTGGGTTTAGCAGGCCAGTGCTCAAACCACTGAGGTATCCCTCCTCTCTGCAGATGCAGTTGTATTGCTGGCCATTTTTGCGGATTGGCTGCTGAGCCAGATTTTTGTATCCGCACAGGGCGCTACTGCTGGTCCTTCTTCCACTAGGGATGGGAAATGTGCCCATGGGGCATCCTACCCTTGTAGGAGGGGGCAGCAGCCTCTGCTGAGACTGCCAGCAATGCAGATGGCCAGTGCCAACTATGGGGGCGGATCTTATGATGTGGGACCCACCCATTCATTTGAATTTGTTTTCTGCAGACCACCAGTCAACCAGTGATGGCTGGGCTGGTGTTAAGCTGATGGATCCTCTCTTCTCTGGGTCACCAGGCTCTGAGGCTTAGATCCTCAAAGGTGACTTCCATTGGAAGTTAAGAACCTAAATACCTTTTGAGGGTCTGGAACTCAGTTACTTTCCAGCAGAGAAGTGCCATACAAAACTTGAAAGACTTCAGGATACTTTTTACTTGCACTTAAAAATGGCTGAACTTGGCAAAAATCAGCTGGACGCTCTTCAGGGTTGCGAGTTGACACGGGCAGCATCTTTCACAATGGACTAGTAAACAGGTAGACATTGGTTTTTATTGGAAATAACCAGCTGTAAAGATTGGCTAAAGGAGGATACAAAGGACCTTAGTAGCTTTGAAAAATGCTTTTTATACAAAAGCCCTAAACACAGTCTGAGACGTCGCCAAGGAATTAGTCATCTGCTGCCAGTAAAAACATGAACTGATCCTGGCACCCTTGTAAGGAAAGTGCTTTCCTTTCTGATAAAGGAATAAACCTATTAGCTGACTATATTGATTGTCCTTCCCCCAACCAGATTTCCAAGATGCAAAGTTTTTTCTTGAAACCATGACTAAATTGAATGGGTAAACAGAAACATTATGTGAAGCACCAAAAAAGCCCACAACCCCGTAAGGTTTGGATTTGTTGATGGATGAATATGTGGCTGGGACATCATCACGTTGCTTACAACATGGCTTTATAATCTGTGACTCAAGCAGGGGGTGGTTTACCTAGCCAGGTGCTTCCTTGCATTTGTCTGGTTTCTTTTCTCGAATGTTAGTTTCATGCTTGTTTTGACTTTGCCCTCATGCCTCCTCCCTGCCCTGAAAAGTAAAGCTGGTTTCAGTCATTGAAAGTAGGGTTTATAATGGGAACTGAAACTTAAATATATGATCATAAACCATTACTTGACCTCACACTGCTGCTTGATTTCGTGTTTGGCATGAAACCAGCCACTGGAGGCAGGTCGCAGGGAAGATACCAGTGTGATTATGATCAGTGTCCGCTTGCATTACACTTTACTTCCCCTGAGTGGAAATGTGGTCTCTGCTGTCCCCCGCAAGCCCCCATGTTTGTTTCAGCACCCAGATGTTTTCCAGATACCCAGTTAGTTTTTGTATTTTATTTGCATGTGTTTGGATGACAGTTGTTTTTGCTAACACTTATCAGCACCACCAGAAGGAAATTCTTAAAAAATAAATAAATACAAGCTTTCTTCTTGCTCCACTGGTGGCCTCGTTTCATGCCTTTGCTGCTGCTTTGGGGAACTGCTGATTGTCATGACTGGCTGCTCCCATGGTTCTGCAGTTTGTTGCTTTGCAGGTGTATCTCCAATGGCAAGATGGTGCAACTGACTTTTTATGTTTGCTTGTCAAAAAGGGCTCTGGCTGACTTCTTGTTCATTAGCCACGTGTCTCATTGTGACTGTCTCTTCTCTCCAGCCCTACCCTGACATGTAAACTTAGTGTAGATTTTGAGACCAGAAGGGACCATTGATTATCTTCTAGTTGTGATCTCCTGCATATCACAGGCCGGAGAGTGTCACTCAGTGATTCCTGTATCTAATACCCAACAACTTGTGGTTGAACTACAGTAGATTTTGGGTTGTCTTTCTAAATCTTGATTTGAAGACTCTTAAGTGATGGAGAATTTACTACATCCCTTGGGGGGAGGGATAGCTCAGTGATTTGAGCATTGGCCTGCAAAACTGAGGGTGGTGAGTTCAATCCTTGAGGGGGGCCACCTAAGGATCTGGGGCAAAAATCAGTATTTGGTCCTGCTAGTGAAGGCAGGGGGCTGGACTCAATGACCCTTTAAGGTCCCTTCCAGTTCTAGGAGATGGGAATATCTCCAATTATATTATAATAATCTGTTCCAGTGGTTAGCCACCACTGATGTTAATTAAAAAAAAGAAGAAACCCAGGTTGAACTCTGCTGACTTAAGTTTCTAGCTGTTGGTTGTTCTTCTTTTGCCTTTGTCTGCTGGATTAAAAAGCCTAGTATTGGATATCTTCTCTCCACATAGGTACTTGTAGACGTGATCAAGTTGCCTCTTAACCATCTCTCTCTGACTTCCCCTCCCTTCAGATTGTTTTCAAAGTAATAAAGGTAGTCTCCTACCTGAGGGGAACTGCCACTTTCTCAGTTGTGAAGCATGAGGGAGAAGGAACCTTCCAACCACCCAACACTGTGATTATCACATTTATTTCTTTTTATTATTTTTAAATAGTAAAAAAGACTCTTAGGCGCCCTGATGTTCCTTCAATATGATAATCAGTCAGACAGGAATGAGGCCAGCCAGCCCGCTGCAGAAAAGCTCTCATTTTTGTTGTTCCAAGTATCACACCCTCAGCCTTCTCCAAAAGCCCTCTCTGGTTGCGTTCCGACCTGAGTTCATCTGCAGGCTGACAAAGCTGAATAAAAACAACCACTCGGTAGCACCCACTCTGATTCTGTTCCTACGCCCTTGGAGGGTTTGGGACCTGAACCGTGGACGTAGAAATGAAATCTAAAGCCCCACTCCACCTCAGTGCTGAAATCATACAGTGCTTTATGACCAGAGAGCCCTTGTCCTCTGCCCCGAACAGCTGAGGTACAAGACATGGGAGAGCAGGTGAGAGGAATTGTGAGATGGATGAGTATCTTGCACGAGTAGACTTAGAGGGGGAGAGGAGGCTCACATAAGCTTCTGTGGTTGTCCAACTAGATGATCACAATAGTCCCTTCTGCCCTCGGAATGTCTGAATCTTATGAAGGTTGCTTCCTTGGCAAACAGGAAGCCCGAGGGGGTACCAGGCTGGGTTGGGGAGAAGAGGATGAATAGTGATGTAACAATCAGGGCATAGACTGGATCAGAGACACAAGGTTCATCTAGTCCAGTGTCATATCTCTGATTATTGCCCAGCGCCAAATACTTAAGAGGAAGGTGTAAGAACCTCCCCAGTAGAGCAGATGTGTGATAATCTAACCTCTACATTGGGTCTTGCTCTGGTCTCCTAATGAACATTGATTTAAACCCTGAAGCAAAAGGTTTAATATCCTTTCAGTTTGTTAGCATTAACTGTGAGAACTCTGGCTATTTTTATCCTAAATGCCCAGGTCTCTCTGAATCTTGGCAAGGTCCTGACCTCAGCGACTTCCTATGGCAATGAGTTCCGCAGTCTAATGATTGGTTTTCAATTTGCCACCTTTTACATTTTATTCAATGCCCCATGTTCACTTGTTATGAGAGAGAGAACAGAAGCTCCTGATATGCCTTTTCTATACAAAGGGAGTCATAAAGGCACAAGGGAGGGCAAGATTCTGAATTCCTCTGAAGGTGAGGACATGGAGGGGAGAGGGAAGATCACCATGACCAGGTAGATTGGAGCAGAAAGGGAGAAAGAGATAGCAATTAAAATGTGATTAGGATTACTAATAATGGAACACTTTGAGGAACGAGTGGACTTCGGTGGTAGAGAAGCAAAGCAGCAGGACTTCATGAGAGACCAGTTAATGTGGGCGGTTGAGAGGGGAGTGAAATAATGGTTCATGCAAGGTTGAGTTTGGAAAGCCAGGGTGATGGTGGAAATGCCAGCATAGGTAGAGAAAGGAGGTGCAGGGGGGTGATCAGAAGAAAAGATACTTAGTTTTAGAAAGACCGAGGTAGAGAAGGTAGCAGGTGCAGAATACACTTACATAACGTACTTCTAATACTCTTCACTCTGAAATCAAAGGGAAGAGTTGATTCCTTCCTGCTAGATTTTCTTTTTTTTTTCCTCTTCAGATTAATAATTTAGGAGTCGGTGGGTGGCAGCAGGGTGGGGTGGGGGAGGAAGTTTATTTTTACATTGAAGTTGAGAACTGTTTTCTGCAGAGCCTTCTGTTGCTAACTGAGCGCTCGACGAACCATCTTTCTCCCCCCTCCCCTCTTTGAACATCTTTGAGAGGAGAAACTGTCAGTTCTCTGCACCATCTGGATTTGCGACTGGCTCTGTCCTGTAGAGCAGTGTTTCTCTGCATTGTACAATACAGCTTTCTACTTACTGGGATTTTGGCAGCCTCAGTCCCCCTCCTTCAGGATTTAGATTTGGGGTTAGTGCCTCTGTTTCTTTTTTCAGCCAGATCATTGCTCTGTTGGCTAAGGCCAAAGCACTGACCTCACTCTGTTGTTTCATGCTCAGTCTTTGTCTCTCCTTTTCATTAGAAGCCATAATTCTTTGACTGCTTCTGAGTTGAGGAACTTCCTGACCATGCTGCATAGTTTTAAGACGACTTCTTCTAGGTCAATTGTGTTGCGAATCTGTGGTCAGCCTGCCTAGAAAGGAAGGAGTTAAATTTCGATCCCTGTTGAATCAAGACACAGGACCCTCCTTGATCACGTCGTATCCCAAACTTATCAAGGATGTTACCGCTGTGCGACAGTTTTGTCTGTGCATGCCATCCAGGACTTCCTCTGAGCAGGGTTAGAGGGTAAAAATGCCAGAGCCTTGCCTGTACCTCCACTTTTATCACTGCTGTTACCGGTGGTGATGCACTGGTGATGAATGAAGAGTTCTACATTTTCCAATAAGGCCTTACTTCCATGCTCTGATTGTACAGCAAGATGAACAGTGGGTTTCTGGGTATTGTTTCACTGCAGAGTTAGCGCGAGTCATCAGTACATGAGTTAGCTAAGTGGAGGGATCGGCAACGTTTGGCATGCAGCACCCTGGTGGGCCGGGCTGGCTTGTTTACCTGCCGTGTCCACAGGTTCAGCCGATGGTGGCTCCCACTGGCTGCAGTTCGCCGCTCCATGCTGATGGGGGCTGTGGGAAGCCATGGGCAGCACATCTCTTATCCCGCGGCGCTTCCCGTAGACCCCATTGACCTGGAGCGGCGAGCCGCGGCCAGTGGGAGCCGCCATCGGCCTAATGCAGCAAGTAAACCAACTGGCCTGGCCTGCCAAACATTGCCGATCCCTGGCTTAGTGAGAGTGAGAGCAAACGCTTATGTAGCGCAGGGTGATCCTGAGCAGCAGTGCCCCTACGGCATTACTAGCGCTTGTTTCAGCTGCACTGGTGCTTCGACCCGTGCCCCCTCATGGACCCGAGCTAGCTCGAGTTTAAAACAGGACCTTACTCGAGCCAGAGATTTCTGTGCCTGGATGAGAGTCAGGTTAGGGGCCACACTCGAGTCACGGTGGGCTAACGTTGCAGTGAAGACCAGTCCTGTGTGCCTATGAAAAGCTGAACGAGTGAGTCAGCTAGGACAAGACTGTGTGATTCTGATGCAAGCGGCATAATTAATGCTCATTATGGGAGTCTTGCCAACCCTCACCCGATCCTGTCAAACCAGAGATACCTCTATGCTCTGGGAAGTTGCGCTAGTGAAATTGAATCTCCCAGGAACGGCTTCTCTTGTAACTAAGTATTGTTATTGGTTCTTTGCACTGTGGATATAGTAGAAGCTTCGTCTCCACGGTGCTAGGCACCGTCTATTCAAAGTGCCTTTGCCTGTTGGGGGAGTGGTAGCTTATGAACAATTACTTTGTGGGCTGGAAGTGGTAGGTCCCTTTTCTGAATGAGCTGCTTTTCAGAAGGCCTTTGTGGCTCAGCAAAACAGCATAGAATAGCAGGGTTGGAAGGGACCTCAGGAAATATCTAGTCCAACCCCCTGCTCAAAGTAGGGCCAATCTCCAGATAGATTTTTACCCCATTTCCCTAAGTGGCCCCCTCAAGGATTTAGCTCACAGCCCTGGGTTTAGCAGGCCAATGCTCAAACCACTGAGCTATGCCTCCTCCCTCCCTTGCAAGGATGCCCTAGTGCTTCCATGAGGCCTAATTATGGCTGCATCGTTTGTTTTGTTTTTGTTTTAATAAAAGCTGATTTCCCCTGCGCTTAGGAAAGAACTGAAGGGTAGTAGAAAAAAGTGTCCTGAATTGAGCTGCGACAGCATTTGTAGTATTTTAAAGACAGCTTTATACAGCACAGGTGCAGGCTGCATTGCAAACCAATTTTCTCAGCCAGAGCAATATGTCTCAAGGGAGTTGCTTTTCCAGAGATTTAGGCAATTGTTAAAATGGAAGCACCACTGTTCGCTCCACACTCTATCCCCAGGCTTAATGGAAATCATCCATTGGGAAGAGTCAGGTGCTTTTGGAAACCGAAATAACGGGTTGTTGGCCCGAAGAATTCCAGATTGCTCATTTCTTATGTGGGCCTGGTGAGGCAGGATCATCTATTAGTCCGGGTCAGAGTGCCACATCAATGCTTTATGGTTTGGGGATGATCCTTTGTCTTTTTGTGAATTTTTTGTGGGGGTTGGGGGCGGGGAAGAAGGTAAGTCTGTCTCTTGTTGCTATTCAGCAGCTCCTGCATTCTTTCTGCAGCTTTGAACTGAATCCTTCAAAGCTCTCGCAAGACTAAATAATTCAGCGTTTGAGTGTGAGTTTCAAGTTCAGTTTACGGGCAATTCTTTTGCAGGTGGACAGAGACTGTGTGTTGCCTTTCAAGCGTCTCCTGAACACGGTAGTGGGGATTTGACTCTGTGTCACGCTTCGGTGGCAGCGTCGCCCTGTTTGCTTGGCTGGTGCGGTTTGCTCGGTAGTAATTGGTGTTTTTAGGAATCCTTGGTCTCTCATGTAGCTTTCACATGCTGGAATATGCATTCTGACAAGTCACTTTAATGGAAGAGGACAGGGAGAGAACCCATCATCGGACAGCGGCCGTATCAGGCGGGTTGAGCTGGAGTTCCGATGAGATGTGCGGTCAGGAAAGTAACTGAAATACTTTCCTCATGTCCATTTAGAAAATAAATCCAACCTATCTCAATTGCTGAGGGACAATCTTCACTCAATGATATATTTTGCTTTCCACAACCAAATCTCTGTACAACTTTTCACAAGTGTTCAGATGCTAATACCTAAACTGTACTGTTAAATCTGTTCACCTCAGTTTGGGTTATTGTTGATTATGTACTCTATGTATCATATGACTTTTAAAAACAAACTTTGTATTTGTGGCTAATCTAAGCTCTATACCCAGATGTACAGACACTCCTTTTCTCAGCCTATGTATTATAGAATTTTTTTAACATTAGCCTTCATAAAATTTTTAAATCTAATCCATCACACCACTCAAAGGATTATATGGAGTCAGAGCGGCATAAGGAAAAAATGTGAAGTCTCCTTGCTAGAGCAGGAAATTGGGCAGAAGTGTGAGTCCACTCCGTCTCTTAGGCCTTGTCTTGCTCAGGGGTGTGAAAAAGCAACACCCTGAGTGCTGCAAGTTTCAGTGTTGAAAAGTGGCAGTGTAGACAGTGCACCCGGTGCGGGAACCGCTCCCCTCGTGGGGGGTGGCTTGGTTTTTGTTTACAGTGCTGGGAGAGCGCTCTCCCAGCGCTGCTACTGTGACTACACAGCCATGTCAAAGACATACCCTTAGTCCTCCTCCTGCTCCCATCTCTGACCTTGATTTACACTGCACGTCACTTTGCTTTTCTGTGCCCTAGTTTTCCCCCTTTGTAAAGGATGAGTAATTCCTGCCCCATGGGGGACTTTGAGGCATCTTTAATTATTGCTTGCAATGCACATAGTGAAAGTGCTATGGAAAGGCAGTGTAGGAATTACAATCCGTTCAACTGACAAAAAGCAAAACTACCGACTGTTATGCCAATAAAATCCAGTCCTTCAGCTGCTGCTCTGCCCTGAACACATCCTGTTAAGGTCCTCGTTCGGGACTCCTTGGAATTGCTATGTGGGCTGCAGTCAGTAGGAACGTTGCTGGGGGATTAAGGTCAGTGATCTTAAACTCTGAGTATGGCTACACAGAGCTGCACAGCGCTGCCGTGGGAGCGCCCCGAAGTGTGAGTGGGGTTGCGGCACCAGCGCTGGGAGAGAGCTCTCCCAGTGCTGCACGTACTCCACCTCCCCATGGGGCATGGCTCCCAGCTCTGCATCACTGTTTACACTGGTGCTTTGCAGCGCTGTAACTTGCAGCCCTCGAGGGGTGTTTTTTCATACCTGTGAGCGAGAAAGTTGCAGCGCTGTACAGTGCCAGTGTAGCCAAGCCCTCTGAGTGTCCCGCCTCTTTATTTTGGCATAAGCCAGACTCATTGATATTGCTGGTCTGTGTCCACTACCAACTCTTAGCGCTGGCCTAACACAAAAAGCTGCATTGGTGCAGCGTAGAGTTACCGCGTCTCAGGGAGATGGATTGTCAGTGGGAGAAGTTGTCCCACTGAATTAGCCCCGTCTGTGTGTGGGATGGTGGGGGGGTGAGGTTGTTATAACTCTGTTGCTCAGGGTGTGGATTTTTCGCGCTCCTCAGCAGTGCAGTTATATGATATAAGTCTGTAGCGTAGACCAGACCTACGTTCGATCCTAGGCGTAATCCATCTTCCTCTTTTGTGTGTGCAAGCAAATGAATCCAGGGCCCTGCCCCTGGCTTCTTATAACGTACCATCCTGCAAATGGTTGGTGTGCAGAGAAGCAATGAAGTCAACAGGCTTGTTGAATGGAGTTGTATCCATGGATCAAGAACGCAGCAGCAGTAGCAAAGGATTGTGAATAAGATGTCCGCGTATCCAAAGTGGGGCAGAAACTACTTAGCCTTAGGGCCATACCAAATTCAGGCCGTGAAATCTGGTCTTTTGTGTACTTTTACCCTATACTGTACATTGACAGTGGGGGCGGGGGGGGGGAAGTGTTTCTTAAACTGGGGGTCCTGACCCAAAAGGGAGCTGTGTGTATGTGTGGGAGGTCACAGGGTTATTGTGTGTGTGGGGGGGTGGATCACGATATTGCCACCTTTACTTCTGTGCTGCCTTCAAGCTGGCTCACCGGAGAGCGGCGGCTGCTAGCCAAGGGCCCAGCTCTGAAGGCAGCAGCACAGATGTAAGGGTGACAATACTGTGACCCCCCCCTTACAATAACCTTGTGAGCCCCCCTCCGCACTCACAACTCCCTTTTGGGTCAGGACCCCTACAGTTGCAACACTGTGAAATTTCAAATCTAAATATCTGAAATCATGAAATTTACAATTTTTAAAATCCTATGACCATGAAACTGACCAAAGCGGACCATGAATTTGTTAGGGCCCTGCTTATCCTGCACAGAGATCACTTTTTGCTAATTTGGCTTTGCCGGTTGGTCAGTCTATATTTTCTGCTTTTGGTAACTAATGTTAAGTGAGCGTTGTGGTGAGTAGACGTCACAGAAGATGTTTTTAAGGACGGATCTCAGTGACGATGAGGCTTGCAGGGTCAGAGAGGGCGTTCCAAATGGAAGAGGTGTCATGCAAGAAGCAAAGCTGGCTGGTAGAAGGACGCACATGGATTGACAAGGTGAGAAGGCTGGAGTGGAGCAAAGGGGGTGTCGAAGGCGGGCATTGAAATAGGCAGGCGGGGAGTTGGACAGGGTCTCGAAGGAGGGAAATGGGGGGCTAAGTGTGTGGACGCCTAGAGATGGGCTTTGAACGGGGGCGACACCTGCTGAGCACTTTGATGGGCAAGTGGGTTAAGTATTGCCCCTGCTTTGCAGAAAGGAAAAACTACCCGCAGAAGGGCAGTAATTCTCCCACAGTCGCCCAGGGAGGTTATGTCCCATCTTTTTCTGTGCCCAGCCAGAGCTTTGCACAATGGGGTCCTGGGGTGCTACCGTAATACACCTAATAGCCAAGCTGGCAGTAGAACCCAGGAGTCCAGTTCCGTATCTACAGGGCCATTCAACCTTCCAAACATGTATAAGGAAGACAATTTGTACGTACCAAAGTGCGTATCTCTTTAATGAGAACATGGCGTCAGAGACCAGCTGACCTGGGGTGGACAAAGAAATGCTTAAATACTGCCTGTTTTCTAATGAAAATTAACAGTGCTATCATCAGCAACCTAGTGCTTTAGAATTGTATCCAACCTGCTCACCCCCTGCCTTCCCTGCATGCACAATTAGAGGGTGCGAATAAGCTATAATTTTAGTAAGTGATGTAAAGGGCTAATTAAAGGTTTTACTTGGCTAATCAGCTTGCAGTTTAATTAGCACCAAATGATAATGACTTGCTGAAACATAAGTTGACTTCTCGGCTGCTACCAGCTTGTTACATTATCGTTAATTGCCCGCTTCGGAGACGTGTGGGCCGCATGAAGAGATGTGCCCCCGTGCGGGCATGCTACTCCTTCAGGGCTCTGTCACCTCATTGGGGGGGCCCCCACTGATCGCTCTGGAGAAACTGCCTCGGGTGAGTCAGCCTGTTTCTGTTCTAGGAGGATAGGTTTTAAATAGGTCTGGCTCCCCCTGACAAAGTGCCATGTTCAGGGAGTGATGAAAGCTGAAGGGTGTGGGTGTTTGTCCGTAGGCTTTTGGACTGTGGAGTTTGCAGGGTGTGCTGTTTGTGAACCCACCGCAGGGGAGCTGAATTTGTGGCTTTGTGAAATGGGTTTGGGTCTCCACCCTGTTCCTGCTGGATGGGTGTGTGCATGTTGTATCAACAAGCATCGACACTAATGGCCTCTCTCTCAGTGGGGCTGGGGGGCCTAGAACCAAATGGCTGGTGGGAGGCTGAATGCCCTTTTCACCCCCTGAACGGGTGAACAATGTGGGGTGAGGAACCTCCATTTTCTGTTCTACTCCCCTCCCCCAAATCCATTCAAAACACTGCTGCTAAGATTAGCTTCTAACCTCCTCACTGTGACTGATCCCCTCCTAAGTCCATCCATTGGCTCCTCCCTTCCACGACATCCAACACACACACACACCTTGTCTGTACTTTCAGACCCTTCCGTGAACTAGAGCCCCCCCACTATCCAACCTGTTATCCCATCACAAAGTCGACTTGTACCTTTCCTCTGCCGATGATTGCCGGCTTCGGTCACTTGATTCTTTGCTTCTCCAGCAAGCGCTAGTGTTTTCCCCCCTCCCTTCCCTCTGTAGGTTGCCCCTTATGCAGGGGAAAGGCTCCTAATCAAAATCCATAAAGCTGCTATCTTGTCCCTCCTTAAAATTTGCCTCTGCTGAAATGTATACAGAGAAGTGCAGCCTCATAAAGGCAAGGCAGGTTGTGATTGTGTCTACTGATTTGTGCACATCCTATTTTTCCCCTCTCCCCACTGCAGCCTGCTGGTGGGGCTGGGATCTGCGCGGGTGGGGAGTCTGAAGGAGCAAGAGGCAATGTGGAGACACCCACAGGGGATTGCAAAGGGTGTTGCTGAGGACCTGGCTTCAATTCCCTGCTCTGCCACAGACTCCCCATGTGACCTTGGGCAAGTCACTTCACTTCTCTGTCTGTTCCCCCATCTATACAGTGGGAACGCTGTCCTCCACATCCCACTGGGGCAAGGAAGTGTTAAATACATTAAAGATTGTGAGATTGATTGAATTGATGCCGCTGGATTTTACTCCTTTTTGGTTCAATGCCCTGACTTGCTACTTAGCAATGTTGAAGCCTCATTGTTCCACCAGCATAATGGCTTGGGGAAAAGCTGAGTGCTAGTATATGTGCATAATTAACGGGCTATTTAGGTGGCATAGCTGGAGATGCCTGTGTCAGATCTTCTTGCATTCTTTACATGCCTGCCCTCCCCGCCCCTCTTCCTCCCCATAGTCCTGCCTCAGTAGAAACCTTGTGCAGCAGAAAGGAATAGCCAGCCTTTTGGCCAAGTCCAGCCACCACACTGCAAGACTCGGCAGCTCGTTGGATCCTGGTGAGGGTCGCCGGGCTGCGTCTTTCTTTATGAAGTTGTTAGTTACTGTCTCTTGTGTGCTAAGGAGCCAAGCTAGTTCTCTGGCGTTAGCTTTGTTTGATGAAATTTGTACTCCTGGTTTCTAGGTGGCTGAATCTCCTCCTGAGATGAAGTCATGAGCGCCTGGCCTCTAGGGAGAGGGCAAAGTGCGTGCTCTGTTTTCCTAACCCGGCCTTTCGACAGGCTGCACAGCCGTGCTTTGAAACCCAGCTCTGTGTACGTATGCTGTTGTGTGCTCTGGCATCTGTGCAACAAATGTTGGGTGGGGTAAGAATAGCTCCACATCCTTCGTGTGCTGCTGTAAATAAGTCTCTTGCTGTCTGTTGTTGGCTGATTCCCTAATGGGCCATTAGTAAGGAGTGTAGCCCTGGCTGAATATTTGGATTCTGGCAGAGGCTGCAGATCCGACTTGCCCTTGTGCTCAATTCCTCTGCAAATGAGCCCCTCACCCAAATAACATAATGGGGGAAACCACTCCAAGATGGATAAAACTTCTGTGATAAAAGGGGGAATACAAAGGGGCCAAATTACTCTGGTGCAAGCCCTGTGGAATTCCACCAAGGATGAATTTGGCCTCATAGACATGAGGCCTTGAGATTCCACCTGTCTTTAAGAAAGGGAATGCAGCTTGCTCTCAAGCTTTTTCTAGAGCTATAATAAGCTGTGTATTTATACAGCATTCCCTGTTGGGAGCGCCGTTATTCAGTAGTATCCATGTTGCGGAACAGTGGAATTTCCAAGGTTAGGCATTTAGGACAGCCGGAACAACGGGATGGTTTGTAGCTGGAAATATAATGTTGCATTGGGCCTGTGAGACTTCCATTCATTCTGGGCAGGGCTGCGTATGGGTAATGGCTAGAGCAGGACGAGAGCAAATCAGGTGATCAGTTTGTCTTTGGCTTACGTGTGTCTTTGGCAATGGCCCACTTGTAAGAGGGGTAGAGCTGGCTGGCTTGGTGTGTAACTGGCGTTGGTGAACGATGCTGAATTATGGTAGAGACAGAATCCCTATTGCTACCCAGTCCTGGCCTTCGAAAAGTAATACTGTTTGGCAATCCTGTTCAGATACTTTCCATCCCAGAAGGCTCTCAAAGCCCTAATGTTTGGAAGATTAAACCCTGTTTACTAGTGGGGCAACTGAGGCACAGAGCAGGGATGTGACTGGCCTGGGTCACGCAGCGAGCCAGATATCCTTATTCCCAGTCCTGTGGCTCACTCTCCTTCCTCTTCAGACGCTGCAGCAATCCTGAACTAATCCGTTGCAGCTTTTTGCTCTGGAAAAAAGTGTGTGATCACACATGGAGAAATGACTTGCTTAGTGTGTGTGTGTGTCCCCACCTCCCTTTTTCCTTGTCTCAGTCACAGTGACAGTTGCGTGGGTGGTATCTGAAATAACCTCTTTGAACCTGTATTTCTTTGGTTTCATGCCAAATGACGACTGGGACTCCCATCAGGTTTTTTTAATGAAGAATTTGGATCCTTTTGTATATGTGTCAACGCCTATGTAGCAGTACACGGGGGACTGCTTGAACAAGAAGATCTGTGAAAGTGGTGCCATCTTATGAATATCTAAGAGAAGTCCTGGGTTTTGTGTGTGGTTTGTGAGGGGTTTTTTTTGTTTTGTTTTGCTACAAATACTTCAGCTGATGATAAAAATGTTTGCTTGCCTTATAGAATCATTCAAAGATGATGCCTTTAAAAAGAGAGCTTCCAGCAAGAAAGCTATTTTTGCACAGATCGTTCTCTTGTGTATCTCCTGTAACAGTCTCTCTTGTTGTGGATCATGGTGGTGGTCCTTATAAAACTCAGGAGGTGCTAATAATATGTAGCTCTTACATAATGCTTTTCATCAGAAGCCGAGATGTTAAAAAATAACTGGTGAGACTGGCCCATCCAGCATGAGATGCCATATGGGGGCACTCACTATCCAGTCTGGCCGTTCTGATGTCTACACTGGTGCTGGAGAAACACGTGCATTGGAACCGTCCAGTTGCCATGCCTCAGTTTCCATGTTGTAAAAGAGCTTCCTATGTACTTGCCGCAGAATGGGTGGTGATGGGGGTTTAGAACATACCTGCTAAAGTGCTTTGGGAAGGCATAGTCATGTTTTCAGGTTGGAGGATATTTGTCTGTGTGGTTAGAATGTGTGACAATGGTTAACTGTCAGCATGCCTGTTTCCTTTGCCTTCCTTGACCTATGCTACTGACATTTCCCTGCCAAAAGCAAGGGGTCTCTGTGGACTTGGTTGGAAGTGGATAGGTATAAATTCCAATGACCCGGCACGCTGAACATACTGCATGAAGCCTGCGCTTCACTAGCGTAGTCCCTTGCACCAAAACCTTGTAGAGCTTTGACTCCAAAACGCTCCATGGGAAACCTTGAAAAATGCAGCATCTGACTGAATTGCTTTGAATGTGTTCCAGCTTATCTGCTCCTACTGTGAGAGTGGGATGACTCGCTAGCACATGGAAAAACAGCTGAGCGAGAGGTGAGGAATCGGTTTCATTTATTTTTTTTAAAGTTGGAGCAGTGGCTCTTACACAACAAACACAATCACTGTCTATGGAAAAGTATCTCAAATCACTTCATTAACCATAACTTTCACTCTGTTAACTGTATTGTTTGTCATGGTTATTTGTTGAGTTCTGGTCTGCATTAGGACACTAGGTCGGTATAATTACGTTGCTCAGGGGGTGAGAAATCCACACCAGAACCGACGCAGTTAAACCAACCTAACCCCCGGTGTAGACACTGCTAGGTCGCTGGCTAGAGCCCTACGCGGCTATCAAATTTATAGTGCGAATATAAAGCAGATGTCTGAAGCGCTGCAGGGCTCTACTGGGAATGACAGCAGCAAACGCAGCTGCACGTCGGGCTTCCAATTGCAGGAGCCAGCACCCCATGTGGGCAGCGCCTCCGGCATGGCTGTACCACCCCCAGCCCTGCCCAGTGGGGTAGGCACCAGGCTCCGAGGCAGCTGTCCCTGGTCACGCTTCTCTGGGAGCATGCAAGCTGCTGGGGCTGGGGGTGGTACACGCATGCTGGAGGGGGGCTGTGAGCAGGTTTCAGGGGGTTTGCCAGGGCTAGGGTTAGACTCACTGGGGCCCAGGACAGAAAACCAAAGCCTGAGCCAACTTAGCTTCTCAGGGCCCCCTGTGGCGTGGGGCCCCGGGCAACTGCCCTGCTTGCTACCCCCCCATAACACCAGCCCTGGCTTGTAATCGACTAGATATGCAGAAGAACAGTTGTTATGGGCCGTGGAACTTTTATAGGGGGCCTCAAAGAAAAAGGTTGCGAACCATTTCGTAGACAACGGGAGATGCAGAGTAGCAGGCTCTTGTGCGACTGGAGTGTGAATATGTGGAGGGACAGAGAAGAGGTCCGTGCTGGGTGAATACAGAGAATGAGGACTTTAGTTACAGAGAGCAGTTCTTGAACTTGATCCTGAGATAGTGGGGGGATGGGGTGTGATGGAGTAGGGAGTGGGAGGATTGACCTGGGGATGTTGCGGGGGAGTTTTACTGGGACTGTCTGCATTGGTGATGGGATATCCGAGTGTGACTTCACTTCACTTGAGGGATGATACCTGACCCCAGGAGGGTGATGGGCCAGGTGACACCTTCTGCTCAGGAAACTGGACAAAGGCAGGAGGAGGCGGTTGGAGAAGGTGTCAGTTTGGAGCTGGCTGGGGAAATGGAGGGAGACCCAGGGCCGGGGTCCAAGCTTCCTGCCCCCCAATATGGACCTGACTGAGGGGTCCTGTTGTCTGTGCTGGCAAGGTCTGTTTTGGACTGGGTTCCTGTTGTCTAAATAAACCTTCTGCTTTACTGGCTGGCTGAGAGTCACGGGGAATTGCAGGAAGTGAGGGGGTGCAGGGCCTTGTCTCCCCCACACTTCCTGACAGGGGATTGGTAGGGAGAGGTTTAAGGATAATGGCCTGCGGTGATCTGCTCATGCTTTTGGGATACACGGGAGAAGGCCAGCAGCAGCCTTTGGTCATGCTGGCATCTGGGGAGCTGACTTTGAAAGCTTGGGAGAAGGAAGCGAGTTAGATCTTTGGGACAATGTCTGTCATTTACCATATGTTTGTACAACATTTAGCACAGTGCGACCCTGAGCCTGCTGGCAGCTCGGTGCTGACTTGTAAATGTTTAAAAGCAAATACCCGTTGGCAAGTCAAGAAGCAAGGCAGGCTCTGATGAGGACTTCAGCAGTGACGAGTCAAGGCCCTGGTAGTTCTGCATGGGTGCCGTGCTCCGATACCAATGCAGTGGGCAGCCTCAGCATTTCAAGAGGCGCCCTAAACAGATGTGCAGCTGGGGCAGGAGAAAGGTTCTGTCTCGAATGGCATTTGAGGGAGTGATGGAACCAGTGGGTGGTTTGACTGGTGTTGCAGAAGATTCCAGCCATAGGCATTCATGCTCACGCACCGCAGTAGGGTTTTTGTGGGGGAGATTGTTGCCCTGCAGTTCATTACATCATCCTGGAGACCTTAAAATCCCCCCCCCCCCGCCCCCGCTGGTCAAGATCCAAAATACACATGCAATGTACTGAGCTGTCTGGAAGCTAGCAGTTTCCCTCGGTCTTTGTTGTTAAGTCTGTCACCCTTTTGCAATGGGAAATATATCTCATCGGCGTAAGTTCATTGATTTCCATGGAGTTATTTGGATTGAGAGGCGAGTTGGCTCCACAATGGTATAGAGGGGGCCACAGGAGGAGGAAACCACACGTCTGTAGTTCTTTAGGTTGTTGGAAAAGCACTAGCATTTAGAAGTACAGTCTACTGACAGATTACATTAAAATCATCATTATAACATGTTTTGCCTTTGAGGCTGCTGGGAGTGTACGATTGTTATGCATGAATGGAAGAGTCTTTGACTTAATTTGTGATTTCCTCCCCCTCACCCCCTTAATTTTTGTTGCCAGTGATTGTTTCCAGGCTGAGGAGACCTCTCAGAGTAGTTCTGGGTGAATGTGCATGCTGCACGTGGTTTGGGTTGTTGTTGTTTTTTTCCCCCTTGTCGGTGTTGGTGTCTCTTTGAATGAAACTTGTGCTACTAAAAGAAAGGAAAAGGTTGGCTCTAGAGCCAGTCAGCTACAATATATCCCTTCCTCCACAGCCGTCTAGATTCTAGAAGGAACGAGAAGCGTCGCCGTTTTGCACTGGGAAGGCATGGGTTTTTCATTTGTGACGGCTTTCTCCTGGCTCAGGTGATGGTGATGACAGTTTAAATGTATTCATTGCTACAAACCACAGAGTGAGGCTACGCACCATAATTCCTAAGACGGTCTCTACTCTGGAGACTTTGCAGTTCACAGAATGATGGAATTTTAAGGCGGAGGGAGGGGACTGTTGGGATCATCTGATCTGACCTCCTGCACAGCACAAGCCATAGAACCTCACAGAACAATTCCTGCCTCAAGCTCCTGACTTCTTCTGATGGGGCTAGAGTGCGTCTTTTAGAAAGACATCCAGCTTTGTGTTAAAGACTCCAAGAGTTTAGATTCTCCACCACATCCCTAGGCAAGTTGTTCCAATGGTTAATTACCCAGACTGTTAAACTGCTTGTTCGTTCTTCTTTTTTTTAAAAAAAGAACTGTTTATTTAGGGAGTTTTAACAAGTTTACAAATCCTTGGCATGTAAGTATCAGAAACAAAGCCCTCATTACTTTTGTTTTGAAGAGACATTCTACAGGAATATAGTCATCAGGTTTTTCTGTTTATCTGGGCGTTACTCATGCCATAAAATGGCATCCTTAGAACACTTGTCTCATTTCTAGTGATGTTTATTAAATTGAGTGAAATTGCAGTACACACATCTAATAGACCAGACATGTCTATCCAATGTTAGTATTCAGTGAAGTTGGACAGTTGCACTGTTTTGGGGGGGGAGGGGTTTGCAGGTTAATGTACGTTGTCTGAGTATTGAATTAACGGTAATCAAATATCCGCCCTCTCTCTGCACCTTATTTCTGACCCGCGTTATCCAGCTTTAGCTTCCAGCCATTGGTTCTCATTCTGCCTTTTCCCGCTCGATTAAAAGAGCTGTCAGAGATCTCTTCCCCGATAGGTACATGTAAACCAGTGGTTCCAACCATTTTCATCTGGTGGGCGCCAGATGACGAGCCATCGAGAACCGTGGCCAGCGGACAAGCATCCGCTGAAATGCCGCTGAGAAGCAGCAATGTCAATAGGTGTCGCTGCCGAGAGGCAGTGTCATCCAGAGGTGGCGATGCTGAAATGCCACCGAAAATCAGCGGCATTTCGGTGGTGAGGCCTCTGGATGACGCTGCTTCTCAGCGGCATTTTGGTGGATGCTCATCTGCCGGACAGTACGTGGGTGCACATAGATGCCCCGGTGGGCGCCATGGCACCCATAGGCACTGGATTGGGGACCACTGGTGTAGACTGTGATCAAGTCTCTTCTTAGTCATCTCCTGGCTAAACTAAATAGATTGAGCTTCTTGAGGTAACACATTGTTCTTCAGATACTGAATTATTCTTGTAGCTCTCTTCTGAGCCTGTTCGTTTTTGTCCTTGTGTTGTCAAGCTGTAAGTGACTTGCCAGGAAGTCTATCGCAGGACAGAAATTTGAACCCAGGTCACTTCAGTCATATTTGTTGAGGTTCAGTGCTTATGGAAATCAAATCACATACCCAAATGCACATTTAGGAACCTGACCTTAGGCACCCAAGTATGAAAACTTGGCCTCTTATAAATACAGGTCAGTTTCCAAAATTGCATAGTATCTTTGAACCCTTCCATTTTTTGAGAGTCCAACTTGAAATGCTTTAAAGGGTCTGGATTTTCAGAAAACTTTCTGCTCCAACCTGGGCACCTTTCAGGGATGTGAAGCTGAACAGCCAGAACTTGAAGCCTCTTTAAACCACTAGTCTTTTTGGGAAAAATCTTGGCCAATGTAGTAATTCTCCAGTTGATTAGGTGCAATGCAGCAAGAAACCTCTGAAGCGTCCCTAAACTTAGTGCTAGTCAGATTCTTTGAACAGAGTTTACAACAGCAAGGCTGGTTTTATTTGGTTTGCCTTCAGAATGCAGCTGTATATAAACAACCCAGTAATCCTCTAATTAAGCCTCTTCGAAATATTAAATAAACTCGTAAACTTCTTTTTAAAAACAAAATTAAATGCGTGTGTCCTCTTAAGCACTGGAAGAGACTTAGGCCTTGTCTACACATACAGTTTTGCAGCGCTGGCCGTTACAGCTGTGGTCGTACAGCTGTGTACGGCCAGCGCTGCAGTGTGTCCACACTGACAGCGACCAGCGCTGCAGTGTGTCCACACTTGCACCAGTTGCAGCGCTGTTGTGAGTGGTGCATTGTGGGCAGCTATCCCACAGAGCACCTCGTCCCA
>NC_133779.1:3291001-3421369 GCF_003597395.2 Chelonoidis abingdonii
GCTGGTCTCGCTACACCGGAAGCAGACCCAGGTGTACAGCCAGCGCTGCAAACAGGGAGTTGCAGCGCTGGCTGAGCTTTTAAGTGTAGACACCTGCTAAGTTGCAGCGCTGTAACCCCCTCACCAGCGCTGTAACTTGCAAGTGTAGACAAGGCCGTAGACACCTGCTAAGTTGCAGCGCTGTAACCCCCTCACTAGCGCTGCAACTTGCAAGTGTAGACAAGGCCTTAGAAATATGCAGCAGAGGCTGCACTGAGTATCTTCGGTTTCAGAGGCTTGTCTTGCCAGTCATGTGAAAGTTATTAAGGTAGCACACCACTCCACTGCAGCCTTCTAGGGTTTAAATACATCATCTTCATTTAGGCATGTTGACTGGATCCATGCTTAATGTTACTGCATGAATTATTTTCTAGAGCCTTGAGGTGCAACCTGTCACCCTTCCCCTGCCCTGTAGTTAGTCTGACACTACAATACTGGCTTCATGGTATTAGAAGGATTAGGAATTTTACATCACCAGCCAGTTGAGGGGTGCAGGGGGGAGACGTTCAGGTATAATGGTGGGCAGGTCTGATGTTAAAAGAGGTAGAAATAGGCATTATCAGTTACGATATAGAGAGACTAGATTGTCTTTTTTTTTTATGCTGGCCAATAATGTGAAAGGGTCGTGTGACTGGAAATAATGGCCAGAAAACGATGAATAAATATAAGGAGAAAATTCCTCTAGGCAGGGTGTAGCGAGCCTGTGGAATCCACTGCCAGAAGGAGGCAGTAATGCCTAGTGGAGAGAAGCACTGGAATGGGATTCAGAAATCCTGGGTTCTGTTCCCAGCTGTGTCATTGATTTATGCCGTGACCTTGGGTGAGTCTCTTGTGCCTCCAGTCTTTTATCGCTGTACAATGAGGGTAGCCATATTTATTTATTCATCTTCTTCTAAGTGGTTGGCAATCTACGGTTTATAAAATGGTACAAAAGCATTAATGCCTCATTCTCATAATGAAAACACGTTGGAATGCAAAACTTGACAGCGTTAATACTGATAGTGTCACTATCGTACCATATTTCAGCCTTGCAAAATTATCACGAAAATTTACGCTGCTGGCACAAAATCCAGTTGCCTGCTCTTACAACAGCGATGAAGAAACCCCTCAATATTACTCGCTTCGGTGAAGCGAGGGAATGCGATTTTGCAAGGTTGCTTTGTGTGTGTATCTGTCAGGGGGGCAGGGAGAAGCGAATACATTTTTAAAATATCCAGCTGCAGTATTTATATTTATCTCTGGGAGCCAAGATAAGGGTAATTGGAGCTCCTGCTTCAGGGTATATATTTGAGCGTCTCCAGGGTACAGAAGGAATCGCCCCACCTCTGTGCGGTATTGTCAAATGGTATTTTAAGAAACAGGCTAAATATCAGGAAAGATTTCCTGGGAGATGAGAGATGGTCAGAGTAGTTTCCTTTGGGGAAGTAGTTGAAGTCCCAATACTTAAGTCACTTAAAAGCAGTCTGGGTGAGCGCTGGAAAATAGAATGCAATCCTGGCCCCCGTTTGACTGCAAAAATTACCACACGACCCCAGGAGGGGGGACCAAAGCCTAAGCCCACCTGAGCCCTACTGCCCTGGGCTGGGGGTGAGGGTGGGGGAGGGGGAGTCTGAATCCTGCTGTGCTCGGGGGTGGGGGGTGGTCAAAGCAGAAGCCCCAGGAGGGGGGGCCTGTAACCTGAGTCTCGCCACCCAGAGCTTTGAATTTGGCCCTGGGCAGTGGGGCTTGGGCTTCAGTCCCAGGCCCCAGCGAGTCTTAACACCAGCCCTGGTGACCCCATTAAAATGGGGTTGCGACCCCCGTTTAAAAACCCCTGGTTTAGATGTTACTCAATAACTTTTCTTTATCTCTAAAGCTTGTGAATTGGTCAGGTGTGTTACAGCTTTTATTTTATTTTGTACAGGGAGGTGTTGGCCAGCAGCCTGGATTTGCTAGCCTAATTGCAAAGCTTGTATTCTTTGCAAACTTTAAAAACACAATCCCCCACCCCCGCCCCCCGAGGTCTTGCACACATGAGCAAACCTTGTGATGGGCTGGTTGTTTCTTAGAAAACGACTGATTCTTCTTTGAATAATGTCCCCATGGGTGCTCCACTTCAGGTCTTCATGCGCCTCTCAAGCTGTTGATCAGAGTTTTTTCCATTAGCATCGATCATTCGGCCCATGCTTAAGCCCTCTGCAGCCTCTGTGTCAGACACTGAGGCCGTACAGGGATGTGCAGACGAACTGCTCTCAGTTCTTTCTCTACTGCCTTGACTTGAGACTGAGCTTTAACCTGCCAGCCTTGAGGATGCCTTGGCTATTTTGTGTTCTTCTTTACCTATAGCTGTTCGTTAGGATTAATTAGTAGTTGTTATAGTTTGTTTTCCTCCTCTTTCCCCTTGGGGAGCCTTGGCTTTCTGGCAGGAGATGCCTAGCTCTCCAGGTTTCAAATGCCGCCTCTCCTATGCCTGTGAGTGGTGTCCATTGCGGCGGAAGTCCTATGTCTCTCAGAAGTGCAACTTCTGCCTGGCCCTCAAGTCTATGGCAAGGGAGAACAGGGAGATTAAGCTCAGACTGTTAATGATGGCGCAATCCCTTTGGTCAGCTGTTGAGTCAGGTCAGGAGATTCTTCTACCAGAACCACCCACCTCCTTTTGGGACAGATCTAGCACCCTTTCCACCTTGGCACAGGCTTCCCGTAAGAAAAAGGGAGGTTGTTGGAGGCTTCAGAGAAGACTTCCAAAAAGAGGAGCACGGTCTCTCGTTTCAGGGTGCCTGCTCTGAGAAAGCCCAGGGCTATTGCAAGATCTGTGGTCTCTGAAGCCTCAACCTCTTGGCTCACTACTATTGAATTAAAGGTGCTGGTGGAGCCCGAAAGCCCTGAGCTCCAGAGAGAGACATGGCTCTGACAGGACTTTGGTGTTTAAGACAGCAAGTATGAGCACCCACTCTGGTACTGGATGGCTCAGTCCTGCCTTTGGCACCTACCCGCTCTGCCCTGAGCAAGCAATGGTGCCAGACTCTATCAGCACCTAAATCAGTAGCCCTACCATCAATGGTACTGTCGGCTTCAGCTACTGTGTTCTCAACTAACCCGTCATACCGATTTCCCTGCTTGATACTGCAGGAGTTCAGATACGCAAGGGTTGAGCCAGCATCCCTGCTCTTCATGGGTACTGAGCGTCTCTTAGTACCGAGACTTCAGTCTCCAGATTACTAGCGTATTATGGTGTCCTTCAAGGATAAGGTCTCTTCATATCCACGCCCTAAATTCTTAACTAAGGTTCTTTCGGAGTTCTACCTTCACTAGTCTGTTCATCTACCAGTGTTTTCCCCCCAAAGCTGCTTAACTCTCTGCACGAGACCTGTTCTCATACCCTGGATGGTAGAAGGGCACTGGCCTTCTATTTGGATAGGACCAAGCAAATTTGAAAGTCATCCAGGCTGTTCATCTCCCTTGTGGATAGATCCAAAGGTGTCCACAATCTCTGCTCAGACTACAGAGATGGAGATCTGGTGTACGGTCACTTGTTACAAGGCTGTAGCCATTCACCCCCATCCCTCCCCAGAAGATAGCAGCACATTCTACTAGATCACCAGTGACATCCACAGCATTGCTTAAGAACGTACCAGTGTTTGAGATGTACGGCTGCTGCACAGCCTTCAGTATGTACGCTTTTTGAAACTCTGCAGCTTGATCCATGCTGTCAGATCTGATGCGGCACTTGGTACAGCAGTTCTGTCTTCAGGTCTGGACTCCATTCCAAAGCTCCCTCTGGGGAAATTGCTTGGAAATCACCTGAAGTAGGTTACCCATAGGGATGCTACTCACCTTGTGCAGTAACTGCAGTTCATTGAGTTGTGTCCTCCTATGCAGGCTCCACTTCCTGCACTCCTCCCCCACCTGCTTTACATTGTTCTCTATGGGATATTAGGGGGGAGAAGGAGCTGAGGGCAGTTCGAGGATATATAGGGATGCGCAGGCCATATCCAGCATGAGGAGGCATAGGGCACATGCAAGTCCAGTGAGCACTGATAATGGAGAAATCTCCAGTCAAGGACTCGAGAGAGGTGTGCATGCCCAAAGTGAAGTATCCATAAAGATGCACATCTCAAAGAACCATAGTTACTGCACAGAGTGAGTAACCTCTTCTTTTCGGGTTTGGTAGTCACGTCTCTGTGCATGATATCTCTCGAGTTAAAATATTACACCTGCTCCTAAAGTGCTGCAGGAAAGTTGCTTTTCTGATGCAGTAACCAGACACAAAGGTCTCAAATCCCTTTTTCCCCCAAGTAGCACACACTTTTGGATAGTTGATACTGACTGTTTCTAGCATGTTTATCTAAGGGTCTCAAAGTTTATTACAAATAGTGGCTTTTTGAGTTAGAGCCGAATTCATCCTGTTTTATACAACAGGAAACAAAAGCCCGGAAATCAGATGACCTGGCTGAGGTCACACAGTAAGTCAGTGGTAGAACCAGGAATTGGCCCTTGAAATCCTTTGACTCTACCAGCACTGTTTCAGTGTTGAGTGGGCCTCTAACAAACACAGCCAGAGTGTAGGCGTGTAGTTAGATGTAAATGAGGAAAGGTGAAGTCTAAGGCCAGGTCTACACTGCCATGTACTTTGGTATAACTTGCATCACTCAGGAGTGTGAATAAACCAGCCCCCTGAGCAACGTCTGCTCCTGAGGATGTTCTGTGCAAAAAGTAAAAAATTCTGCACAAGAGATTTGTCAATAAATGAATGCAGAGGCTTCAGTGTGGCAGTGGGGAGCACAGACCAGTGGCTGCACAAAAATGGGAGATCATCCTGCAGGCCCCCCCCCATCCCCAAGACACGGACTCAGTGGTGAGGCTGCACCTGACCCTGATGTAACACAAGACCTTCCCCAGAAATACCCTGGAGCCATTCCCCACTGCGCCAGGTGTGGGGAAGGTAGGCTCAACCAAGCAGGATCTAAGTGTGGAGGGGCTCTGGGGGTGGGGTGAGAGGATCTCAGCTGGGGCTCTGGGTGCGGGAGGTGGGTGAAGCTAGTTGGCGGTCAGTGGCATGGGGTCTGGTTGTGGGGGCTCAGGGTGGTGCAGCAGTGGGGCATCAGGGTGGGGGTTTGAGTGCAGGGAGTTCAGTGGGAGCTGGTCTGGGTGAAGGATGGTGGTGCAGAGGGGCTCCAGATGTAGGGATTGAGGTTCAGTGGAGTGGGGTTTGGGTATGGAGGGCTAGGAGGGTTCTGGATGTACCAGGTGAAGCTTGGCAGGGGTGTCTGGGTATGCTAAGTCCAGATGCACAGGGGTTGGGTGGATGGGGGAGCAGCTGCCCATACAGTGATCCGTCCCCCCACAGCTAAGTAGTGATGGGGGCAGGAAGCAGGAGAGGCAGTTGAGCTTCTTGCAGCTGGGGGAGGTTTCTGGGGGTGGATCTGACACAGCCCCAGCCACTCCTTGCAGGGGAAGAGGCAGTCCCGTCCTTTCCTGTCCCCAGCCCTGCAGTGATTACCTCTCCGCCTGCTGCTCTGGGTGCCTGAAATGGTGTACTTGCACTGCTAGGGAGGGGTGCATGACTTCTCCTGCAGCTTCCCTGTCAGAAAGTCATTTTTCTGCAGGGAAGCAAAGAAATCTCCAGGGGACATGAATTCAGCGCATGCACAGTGGTGCAAAATTTCCCCAAGAGTAAATGTAAGTTACCCCAACCTAAGTGCCAGAATGGACAGTGCTATGTTAGCTGGAGAGCTTCTCCCGCTGACACAGCTACCGCCTTGCGTGGAGGTGGATTTATTATGCAGATGGGAGAGCTCTCTTGTCAGCATAGAGCCTCTTCACCAGACATGCTAGAGCAGAGCAGCTGTACTTGTGCTAGTTTCTAGTGTAGACTAGCCCTAAATCAAAAAGGCTTTCTCTATCCAAAGTGTACGCTTCAAAAGGCCCAGCTGATTTTGGTTAGTCATTCTTCAGGGTGATGACTTAATGGCAGGTTTCTACTTCTGGGTTTCTCTGGTTTTGGTACCTCCCCCTTTATGTTGAGTGACTTGAAAAGAGGCAGGGCTAGCATAAGAACAGGTTTCTCACACAGAAGCGATGTCCTTGATCTGCATGTGAGTCACTTGTGAAATCCTTTACTCCCCAGAGCTGTTTTATAGAGAAGGGAGCAGCACACACTCCCTGGCTCCAGGAGCGTGAGAATCGGAGCTGTGCAGTGGATCTGAGTGAGCTTTTATACAGGCTGTTCGCTGACAGTATTTACTGAAATGTGACTTTCTCATTCTCTGGAAGCCTATAGGTTCAGAAAGACCCAACAGTTCCTGTCTGTGTACACAGTCCAGCAATTCAGACGGCCGCAGCAGATTGCAGCAGAGCTGATCACTTGGGGGAACTCTTAACTGTACGTTAATGCAAAGCGCTCCAGGAAGGGGCTTGTGTGTTTTCTGAGAGAGCCAGCAAGAAGCTTAGTTATTTAGCAGAGCAGGAGGCTGTGTAGATGATCTTTGCCCCCAGGGAAAACTAGCAGTCTAGAAAGCACCAGGATAATGAAATCGGTGCATATTGCCAGATGACCCCAAAACAAGCTCTCACCTAGTAAGCCCTGGTGCTGTTACAGTTCCACACAGTACAGCGTTGCTCTTTGCTGTCAGTTTGTGGTTTGTCAGAGCTAATGAGACTAATGAAGCTTTGCGTTTTATGTAGCTCTTTAAAATATTTTCCCTTTCATCTGAGGATCTGAAAGTGCATGCAAATAGCTGTCCAGTCTTTCACAATGCCCTTCTCAAGCCTCTTCTACACTAGGTATTCTTATACTGGCAAAATCCTCGTGTGTGGACAGTTATAGCTGTGTGAAAGTGCCTATACACAGCTTATGTTGGTTCGGGGAACTGCCAGAAGCTGTACCGGTGTAAACACTTTGATTCTGATATAACTGGATCCACCCTAGGGCTTTTACCAGCATAGCTATGTCAGTAAAATCCCCCCTCTCTGACATAGCTATGCTGATGAAACTGGGTGGTATAGACCATGCTTCAGTATAACTAGGACTTGGAGTAGGTAAGGCAACGCTACATTTTTCAGAGAGGGAAACTGAGGCACAGAGGAGGTGTTGCAATGAGTCAGGAAAAGAGCTGAGATAGGAACCTGGAAACTCCTGATGCCCTGCCCATTTGGCCATATGCCACATGATGTTCATTTCCTCCCCGTGTCAAAGGAGGCCAAGTACTGAGCCTAAACTAATTTATTGTCCTGTTTGCCTGCTTGCTTATTTTTTTAAATACCCCATAAATAGTCCTGAAGTCATTTTCCCTTTAGATTTGTCTGTGGAGGGTTCAACTGCTGTTTGTGGCTGCTGATAAAGTAACTCTTCGTTAAAATATATCCCCAGTCTGCATGCGTCTTTGGAGAGGGTTAGAAGCATACTTGCTACAGGCGCCAGCTTGTCGAAATCAGCAGGCTCTTGTGCAGAAAAGTTCTGTGCAAGCATATTCCCAGCGCTCTTGGGGCCCGAGTGAGGACATTAATGTCTCCTCGTGCGATACTGATGACCTCTTCAGTTAGGGTCATATCCTCATGTGGGACATCAAGGCTGTGTAGGGACCCATAGAACAACCTCAGCAGATTGCTCCCCAGCGGAGATCGGGCATCCATGGGAGTTATATGATGCGTGGCCTGTTGTGAGCTCGGACGGACAGATCTGAATGCCGCTGGCTCTGTGCTGGTCCCTACTGGCAAGTGCGGAATGTGGAGGCAAGATGGGTCAGTGACTGTGTGGCAGTGAGAGGGTTCAAATGAATCCTGAACACTGGTCTGTCATCGCCTCTGCTGGAGAACTTCTTGGGCTGGCAAACACACTCGCCCTCGTTGGCCACTTGATGTTAGAGCCTAACGTTTATGTCCGACTGGTTAATATTGTACTTCTGCCCCTGCTTCAGTAATGCCCTCATGCCTGGGTAGCCCTGTCCATCAGAGGCGCTCAAAGCCCTTCACAACCGTGAAACCTCACTAGCCCCCTTAGAGCTGGGGGGGGCGGAAGGGGAAGTATCTTCATCCCAGTTGCAACCTTTGGTTGCTGCCCTAATCTAAATATTTACCAAAAACAATTTTCCAGAGGGGGAACTGGAGGGAAAGGGGTGAAGTGACTTGCCCATGGCAGCACTGCCACAGTGTTGCGTAGATCTGCTTTGAGCAGCAGGGTGGGAAAAACGCTTGTGCCTAGCTGTGTCCCCTTTTCTCACTTCCTGCTCGGAGTTGCCAGGGGCGGCCAGCCTGAGCAGGGGAAGGAGCCAGAATTTACCAGTGTACATTGCCAAAGAACACAGTAACATGTCAGCAGCTCCCCCCACTCCAACCTGCAGCGCCTCCTGCCTGCTGGCAGCCTCACCAATAAGTGCCTCCCTCCCCACACCTGTCGCGATCAGCTGCTCTGTTGGGAAGGGGGAACGAGGGAGGGCATGGCAGGCTCAGGGGAAGGGCGGGAGTTGGGGTAGGGTCTGGGGCAGAGCAGGGGGTGGAGCACTCCCTGGCATGTTGGAAAGTTAGCATCTATAGCTCCAGGCCCGGAGTTGGTGCCTATGGAGGGAGCTGCACATTAACCTGTGAAGAGCCACATGTGGCTGTGGAGCCACAGGTTGGCCACCCCTGACTTAAAGGATAATCCTTTTGACATTATGATGCATCATTTAGGTCTCAGCTGCAGTTGTCCCAAAGGGTGCACAGTGATTGCTTTAGCCACTAGCCCACAATCATGGACATCTGCAACATCTGAATGCCTCGTCCTCACAGAAGCTTCTATGATGATGGGTCTCCTTGGTGTATCTTGGCACAACAGGAGTGCAGGCTCTTGAGTTTTTGGAGCTCCTAGCTCAGCTTCTATCTCTTTGTTCCCATGTTTGTGTCCATGGCTCCGATTTTAGCCAGGGTGGGTGTGGGCAGTCCTGGGATGGGAGATACCCAAAGAAATACCAGACTTTTACTGAATTGCCAGTGCTGCTTCCTGTATGCAGCTATTTCTCTGTGAGTACTGAACCATTTTGATGCTAAGGGACACATTGCTGCTGGAAGTGTTCTCCAAGGAGGTGTCCATGGCCCTCACCACTCAAATATTTGTTGATGGATGTAATTGAAGGCAAGGGTGGGAACAATGGATTGGGGCTTTGACTCTAATGAGGGCATCCAGGGTTGATTTAAATACCAGTTTTAAAAAACCAGTTAAAGTTAAGGCTAGAATTTTCCAGCCGATATGCAGACTGTCTGACTAAGAAACAGACTAGTCAGTTATCAATCTCCGTGATTAAAAAGCTAACACATATCACTGGGTAGGAAAGACTTTAGCGAAGGATCATATTTAAAAAAATAAATAAATCAAGACTGCAGAGCTTTGTATGTGAGGAGTACAGAGTCGGAGATAACTTGCCTTATTAGCAACCACAGGCTGAGGCCAAACGATATTTCGATCGTTAAATAAATCATGGTCCCCAGACTAAGGCTGTGTCTACACTAGAGACCAAACAGCGGCACAGTTGTACTGCTGCATCTGCACCATTGTAAGGTCTCCCGTGTAGCTGCTCTGTGCTGATGGGGGAGAGCTCTCCCATCTGCACAATTAAACCACCCTCAGCGAGCGGCGGTAGCATGTCCATGGGAGCGTGTCTCGTGTCAATATAGCACTGTCCACACCGGTGCTTCTGTCAGTGGGGGGTGTGGGAAAAGTTTTACCGACAACTGTGTCACTGTAGATGTGCCATATTGCAGTGCAGAAAGAATGGAATCTATAATATCTGCATTCTCTTTGGACTGACATACATAGTTCTGATCTGCAAAATGCAGCATCGATGGGGTGAGAGTAAAGTGAAGTCTGATTTAAGCCATGCTGGCAATATTTTTATACGTTATTAGTGGATAGGACACAAGACTAGGTCAATTCTCTCCTTTGCTCTGCAGCTTACCTGCTATCTGACCATGGGCAAGGCACTTTCCCTCTGTGCCGCTGTTTCCTCTCCCACCCCTTATTGAGAGGGTATGTTCTTCGGGAACTGTCTCAGGGTGTCTACACTGCTGTCATGGGGTGTGATCAGGGCTGCCGAGGGGGACAAGTGGGGCAATTTGCTTCGTGCCCCGCAAGGGCCCCGCGAGCCCTGGCTGAGAATTCCTTCCCTGGCTACTCCCCTGGTGGACCTGGTGGTGGTCTGGGTCTTCAGCGGCGGACCCTTCACTCACTCCAGGTCTGCAGCGGCACCTCAGCAGCGGGTCCTTCAGTGCTGCCGAAGACGCGGAGCGAGTGAAGGACCCGCTGCAGGCTTGGAGCACCGCCTGGTGAGTACAAGTGCCGCAGCGAGTGGCGTCTTTTTTGATGTCCGCTTTGCCCCAGGCCCCCTGATCCTCTGGGTGGCCCTGGGCATGATTTGCAGCTCCTGTAGACATACGGAGCTAGCTTCAATCTAGCTAGCTTGGGGTACCGGTAGCAACGGTGCCGTGACAGCATGGCCTACAGCATGGGCTGACCTCCTGAGTAATTACCCGGTGTTGTGGGCGGATTCGTACAGCCTGGCTGCCTCAGCTTCACTGCTCCGGTACTCGAGCTAACTAAATTAAAGTTAGCTCGGGTACGTGTACAGAGCTGCAGTCGCACCCTGTGATTGCAGCAGAGACTCAGCCTCGGTCTGTCTATGCAGCATAGTACAACATGTCCCTGATCTCAGGGTAAGTCTTCGTAGCCCTTCACTCAAGTTAGCCTAGCTCCAGTAGAAGGAGCTGCACAATGGAATCCCGACTGATGCTGCACTCACCTGTGTGTGGCACTAAGACTTCTGGGGACCCCTCCAATGGTTCTTTGCATTGAAGTTAGCAGAGACGCGCCGTTTCTTTCCTGTTGAACTTTGGGAGAACTGGTCTGTCTTTTTTCTGGGCACACAGGGGAATTGTGGGAAGGCATTGGAGGCTTAGCAGCATAGGTGCCAACTTCCCCTCTTTCCCGTGGGTGCTCAACCCCCCCTACCTTTGCCCCTGGCCCTGCTCCCACTCCACCCCTTCCATGAGGCCCCGCCCCTGCCCTGCCCCCATTCCAACCCCTTCCCCAAAGTCTTTGCCCCTTCCCTGCCCTATTCTGACTCCTTTCCCAAATCTCCGCCTCTTCCCCTGAGCATGCCACGTTCCTGCTTTCCCCTCCCTCCCGGAGCTACCAAACAGCTGTTTGGCAGCAGTCGGGCGGAAAGCGCTGGGAGGTAGGCGGAGAAGCGGGGATGCGGCGCGCTCAGGTGAGGAGGGGGCGGGGGGAACTGGGCTGCCAGTGGGCGCAGAGCGCCCACTAATTTTTCCCCGTGAGTGCTCCAGCCCTGAAGCACCCATAAAGTCAGTATCTATGGTTAGTAGCACTCGAGTGGAGCTAGCCCGCATCCACACTGCAGAGTGGTTGTAGTTTTAGCTTATGTCTCCTGAGGGGCCAGCTAACTGGAATTAAAAACAACACTGCGTTCGGCTAAAGGGCTGGTGTGTGTGGATGGTGTTGAATAAAGGGCAACACTAGTTATAACCCAAGTTGTCTTCACAGCAGAGTTAAGCCCTCAGTTGGGGCCTCTAGGTGCTACCCTGATACCTAATAATAAATCAATGGTAAGGGGCCATCTAACGAAGTGATGAAGAGGAGAAATATTGTGGACTGTCCCTGGGACTGTCTTCAGAACACTAGGATCACTGGCAAATCTAGGACTTTACAATTTTTTTTACTAAGTTCATCAATCTTTAAGATCTTTGGGATCTGAGTATTTCTCTTAATGTGCTTTTATCTTTCTGTGAATTAATTAACGGGCTTTTACTAGACTTCACTATGGATGCTGGATGGGTTGTGGGTTTTGGTTTTTTTTGCTATTGTCAACCAGAAAGAGCAGTTGCAGTGAATGTGTGTATTTATAGCAGCTTTTGAAGCCTTGTCAAGTGGCGATTGTGAATTGTTGTACTGACATAATAGAGAAATAACTTTCCAGAAGGGCACAGGAGTGATGTAGCTTGTATCTCACTAAACTCATCACAAGCTGAGATACATTGCAAGCTTGCATTCTTGTCATCTTGTATTTCTTTTAGTGGTAGCTTGAGAGAGAAATGCATATAAATATAAAAACCTGTTTTTTGGTAAGGAAAGAAAACAAATGATATGATGTATTCTCACGCCCACCTGGTTCATGGGAACTTGGGTGCCTCTGGCCTGGAATGGTGCATTTCAATGAAAGTCTAGTGTTCTGATGGATGTACTGTCAGGCTCTTTAAGTTAACAGCATGTTTAGCTGAAGGCAGTGGCTCTGAATAATTGCGTTGTAAAAAGTGGTCAGCTTTATCCACAGTGCAGTTCTACTGAGACGCTCTCCCTCTGTCCTTTCTGTGCCTTTTGGGGTATTACTCAATACTGAAAACAAGAAATCCTATTCCTGCTGTACAGCCCTGCCGCTTGTATGCCTTTATTTGTGTGTCTGTAGTCTGAAACTGTTCACAAACACCTCAGAGGGTCGTGAAGAATGAATTTGACACTGTTCAGCGCTATATTTTAAATGGGCTTAGTGACAGCCCTGCAGATTGCAGTCCTCAGTTCCTAAACACAGCCGGTGGAGGTACAGCAGGGGCTGAGGTCATGCAAGTCTCCCTCCCATTACACACACCAGCATACTTAAGTGTCATCCTCCATGTGCCTTTCAGCTTATGTCTCTTTCTCCTGAGAGTGCCAGCAGAAGGGTCATTGGCTGTGGGCTAGCTGCCCAGGTATGTACGTTGGATCTTGGAAGAGGTTATACTTGGATGGCTAACCTGTGCCGCTGTGGCCATCCGGTTACTTTTTAGTGCTTCTCTTGAGTAGTGTGTACATCTACCTGAGCTGGGAATGATGGCTCCCAGCTGCAGCGTACATACCCTAATGGACATGGACACCTGTAGCCTAAGAAATAGGCCCAAACCCACCTGTTTCCTTCATGTCTGCCTATGAACAGCCATTAGATTGCAACAACTTCCAGTCCCTGCTGATCCTTGCTGCATTTGATTTTGTAACATGGATATGAAAGGGATCTATGTCCCCTTGATTGCCTGCCCTTTCTAGGTCCCTGCTTGTACAATGCCAGCATCCTTCCCGAAATACTTGTTCTTGGAGTATTTGGAGAGTGCTAGAGCATAAGCACATCTACCTTACACCTCAACCTGCCAGGAGATGCTATCGCAAAGATAACCTGTTCAAATGTCCCTGGTATTTAAGTCTCTCAGGCTCAACAAGTAGTGCCGGACTAGATTGGCTCCTAGTGGGGGTTTCTCCTCCCCTCTTGAAGTGCGGGAGGTTTGGTTTTCCTTTGAAAATGATTTTTCTTGGATCCTCCCCCATCTTTCCAGTGTGATCCTGGGAATGCTTCCAAGTAACAGTTAAACAGTCCAAACGTGGTGTGACTATGGAGGGATCAAAATATAGAAGGAGAGAAAATAAATAAGAGGAAAATTAGCACAAATGGGAAGGGACCTGTCAACTTGCAAATCACGATAGACGATTCACATGCCCAAATACATGTTCCGTAGTTAAAAAACAAAAACAAAACGAACTTCTAATTTTTATAGCATAAAAGGGTCCTGGCCTTGTAAGCTACAAGTTTTGGATGTTGTCCAGTATTCAAAGTACGCTTTATTTTCAGTTTATCAAATGCAGTTGTCAGATTTTTAAGCTGCTTTAAAAATGTGGCATTTTTGTTGTTGAGATGGGACTGGAGCACCACTGAATAAGACTTTTTTTCACATTTGTACTGAAACAGTCCTGCTGTGTTTGCTGTTCAGGATTTCCTTAGAGTTCGTTTTGTGCTGATAAGACCTCAATGCTGCCACTTCCCCCGCCTTCTGGACTTTCTAATGCATTTAAGGGAGGGTGAGGAATTGAAAGCTTAAACTCCTGCATGTTGCAGTGATTCTCTCGTATGCGTTTTGCTACATGGATGGCTTGCACAGATGGACACAATGAATTTGCGGTGCTAAAGAATTGTCCGGGCTTTGTTTACAAGATACACCAGCTAATTGGGCCAATCCAGGAGCATTTCCTGGTAGCTCAGAAAAACCCAGCAACCTGAATATGGACACAGACCTCATAACATTGAAACATTTTCACATTGGAAGCCTTGCATGCAGGCTTAGAGCCAGAGCTGGTAAGGACTCAAGCAGTTTCAGCCGCCTCTTCCGCCCCCCTCCCCCCAAGTCAATGGAAACAGTCAATACTCACCACCTCATAGGATTGGCCATTTAGGGCTTGTCTACACTACCCGGATCGGTAGACAGCAATCAATCCAGTGGGAGTCGATTTACCGCGTCTGGTATAGACACGATAAATCGACCGCTGAGCGCTCTCCCGTCGACTCCGCCAGAACAAGGAGCACAAGCGGAGTCGATGGGAGAGCGTCAGCTGTCGACTTACCGCAGCGTCTTCAGTGTGGTAAGTAGATCTAAGAACGTCGACTGTAGCTACGCTATTCATGTAGCTGAAGTTGCGTCTCTTAGATCGACCCAGCGCAGTAGTGTAGACAAGCTCTTAGATTGGCAGACAAAGCCATCCTTGGTTTACTTCCTGTGTGCCAAGGACCAATAGGCAGAAAGAAGCTTTAGACAGCCATGAAATCTAAGGCCAAGTGTTAGGCAAGTTTATTAAATATGGGCTTTAAATTTCCTGGTTTTGGAGGCGGTTTAAATGACCTCGTTGGTCATCTGGTCCAGGTTTTATCATTTAAGCATCTTAACCTTGGGTTCCGTCTCTTTCGTATTTTCAGATCATAAGCTAAAATCTGTGTAGAGCTTCATTTAAGGCCTTGTTTACACTTAGCTATATCAGCAAACCCTCCTAGTGTAGATGCCGTTTATACTGGCAAGAGGACTTTTATGCTGGTATAACTGTGCCTACACTAAGGCAGTTGCCTATCAGCAAAGAATCGCACACCTAACCAACAGCTATGCCAGCATAACTTGTAAGTGTAGATAGATCCAAAGGAGACTTTAACCCACTGAGGAAAGAAAGGAGTGTGCTTTCGTGCAGAGGTTTCCAAACCAAGTTCCATGGCAAAACTGGCTGGTTTTGGGGTCCTGGGAAGTAGTGTTGCCTACTGGATCGTGCATTGGACTGGGACCCAGGAGACATGGGTTCTGTTCATGGCTGTGCCATTGGCCTGCTGGGTGACCCTGGGCAAGTCACTTCCCCTTTATGTGCCTCAGTTTCCCCACTGAATATGAATATGATGGTACTTAACTCCCTTGTAAAGCACCCTGAGAGCTATGGATTCAAAGTGCTATAAAAAGAGCAAGGTGGCAGTGGTCTCTTTTACAGTTGCTCCAGCTCAAAGAAACAAACCTAAAAATACAATAAACATCCTTCCATGGAAGCAAGTGCAGTCATCACAACAGGGATAGTATGCTCCTGAGTAGAGACGCAGGGGGTCTGCTATCCTCATACTAATGTGTGCCGTCCAGGCTGCCGTAGCAGTACTGCCAATCCCCCATGCGTTCAAATATCATGTGTCTGACTTAATTTATTTGGCTTGATTATTTATTTAGTTTTTTTTGCTTTGTTTTCAGGTGTTGAGATTTCTAGGGATCAGGTTTTTCAAGTTTTTCTCCTTAACCCTGAGGGTTGCTTGGTTGTTCTCTTCCCTCCCACCCCAGTGAAAGCTGTGATTCTTACACTCATTACTCCAGGAGCTGGGGCATTGAGGGGGAAAATGCATAAAATCGCGAGGGTTTGGAACACTGCTAGGTAGACAATTTGGGAATCCCTTGCTCTGATTCAAACAGGAGTTTCTGGGTTCTGTTCCCAGACCATCCTCTGATTCCTTAGGGGAACCGAATAAGGTAGTATCTATGAATACCTAGTATGGAAGGTATTTTGCGGTTGTGCGGCTCAGTTTCCCTTGCTCTCAAATATCTACAGTCCCTCTCTGTGGGTGTTCCGAGGTTTTCATGATGGATGCTGATAGTCTTTTGAGATCAGGTGAAATGTGCTAGAGGTGCCATAGTGAAAGTGTCAAGGATTGACCTGGGTTTTGCTGATTTTTATTTTGAGGGTGAGATCCTTTAGAACGGCTGTTTTTTTGTAAACCAGTTATGGGGGGTCCATTTACTGAGTAGGGAAATACCCCACCAGTGACAGCTGTTAGGCGAGCAGCTGCTTGTGGTGCTGGTGGGGGGAACTTGCCAGCTTTTCCTGGAGGGATTTTCCCCTTCAGGGCTTGGCTACACTTGCAAGTTGCAGCGCTGGTGAGGGGGTTACAGTGCTGCAACTTACTCGGTGTCCACACTTACAAAGCTCAGCCAGCGCTGCAACTCCCTGGCTGCAGCGCTGGCTGTACTCCTGGTCTGCTACGGGTGTAGCAAATCCAGCGCTGCTGATGCAGCGCTGCTCATCAGGTGTGGACACTCACCAGCGCTGTTATTGGCCTCCAGGGTATTAAGAGGTATCCCAGAATTCCTGTCTACAACAAACCGGAAGGTACTCCCCGGAGCTACCAAACACAGCTGCTCTTTGCTCCAGCGAGCGAGCCGAGCCGAGGCTTTGGAATGTTCACAGCTGTTTGCTTGAGGAGACAAACAGCACGGCGGGGGGGCGAGAGTCCGTCGGAGAAGCTGCTTATCTGGTCTGAAGCCTTTTTACATTTAAGAGTGATTGAGAGAGGGGTGGGGGAAATGGCCAGAATTTGCAAGGCAGGGAGCTCACAGTGTCTGCTCCAAAAATCCGCTCTCTCTGTCTCCCCGACGCTCCCTGTCACACTCCACCCCACCCCCCTCTTTTGAAAAGCACGTTGCAGCCACTTGAACGCTGGGATAGCTGCCCACAATGCACCACTCCCAACAGCGCTGCAAATGCTGCAAATGTGGCCACACTGCAGCGCTGTTCCTACACAGCTGTACGACCACAGCTGTAACTCCCAGCGCTGCACATTTCCAAGTGTAGCCATACCCTCAGTGTTTTTAAGCTGGCCCCACATTAGGTCACCCTTATCCTCTACCTCCCTCCTTCCTCCTCTTTTGATCCTGATCCACTGGCAAGAGCAGTTGACTGGCTGCTTTGTTTCAAACGTTGCTGTTTCATTGGCTGCAGCCTCAAATCTTCTTGTGTTTCTGCTCCACTTCTTGCTGCCTTTGCTTTTTAACCCTTGCCCTTCCAAATCCAGCAGACAGAGTGATGTGGGAACCCAGGTGACCTTCCCAATTTCTATCAGATCTGGGTGTGCTTTCAGCCCCAGATAGGTGTTTAAAAAAAAAAATCCTATTAAATTGCTACCTGTGAGGTTATTGCATAGTAAAATGACTGCAGTTCACGCCTGGAACCATGGAGGAAGGTTGTCAAGGCCAGAGATCAAATGTGACTTGTTTTCTGTTAAGCTGAAGGGAGAGTTTCCAGTTCTGAGAGGTGGCTGGCAATGTGGCGCTCAGTTAAGCGGATTGCTGTTGGTATGTGAACCCATTCTGCCTTTCCACTCTGGTTCCTTGTGCTAAGGAGTTAATGCTACTCTCGTTCTGCCTTTTTTTTTTTTTTTTTTTGCCTTAGGTTCAGTTTCTGTTGCTGGCAACCTAGTGAAGTGTAATTGCAAGATGATGAAGGGAAGGAAAGTCCGGTTTCATTGTGTCGATTGCAGGGAACAGACTCCCTGGGCTGCAGAATGGGCACTTTTATTTGTGTTGCTATGGGGAGCTGCCCATTTCTCTCATCTGATAAGAGGGGGTGGGACCGCAGAATAAGAGTAGAAAGTGAGAACGCGTGGGGGGTAGGGAACTGGAGGAAATACTCTGTTAAAACTCCATTCCACACTCTCTGTGTGTGCACAGATCATATCATGTACCTGTGTGACTGGACGAAGGGGTGAATTGGGTTAAACAATTGTGACTTGTTTTTAATAAAATCTTGTTAGGCAGGAAAACTAGAGGTAACTTGGGAGATCTACTATTAGAGGGATTTGGGGTGGGGGTGGGGTGGAGGATCAGGTCACATCTAAATCTTCCCACTGTTTGTTTGTGGTTCTCAACCTGTGGTCATAGACCTTGGGGTGGTCCGTGGACTCTGTCAAAGGCTTAGCCTAGAAACTGACTGAACAGAATTCAACGCTATATATAGACAATAGCTTTCCAAAGGGATCCGCACCTCCCTTTGCAATTTTTTATAGGGGGTTGTGAATGAAAAAAGTCTGGGCACCACTGCCCTACAGGCTTTGTCCAGCACTTCCTCTGGAGGGAAATCTGAATGTTGCTGCTCTGTTAACAGCAGCAGCAGGCAGGGCTGCCACTTGGGGTGGGTGTCTTTGGGTTGAAAAGGTGGCTTGAAGGGCTGGTCTTGACTGACTTGTTACACCAGCTACGGTGGCGATGGGTGCGCTATTAAATCGCGAAAGTTGGTCTAATAAAAGATATTACCTCATCCACCTCCTCGCTCATAAATCAGAACACACACAACCCCTGAGGGCTAGCAGAGAAACACAATCCCAGCTGCTCCTTCCCTGTCCTCTACTCCCAATGCAGCAGCTTCCTTGCCAAGAAGTGGGCGGTGCTGTTCCCCCCCCCCCCCCCCCGCCATCCCCTTTGCAGACCAATTGCCATGGATGTGGAGGGAGGTGCCTCACAGCAACGTCAGAAATCTGGGTCTTGCTGAAACTGAAGGCATGCATGCAAGCTGGGGTCAGGAGCAGCTGAGTTAGTGACCAAGCCACCAGCCGCCTTCTCCACCAAGGAACAGAGCAAGGAGGAAATCTAATCTCTTCTGGAGGGGGAGGAGGAATTTTTTTTTATCAACCTTTTTTCCCCCCAGCATTATTTTTTGCTGTGTTCTGAGTTAAGGCTCTTCCTACTCCCCCTGCTCGTTAGCAGAAGGATGGTGAAGGTGAGTGGTTTGCTGCCTGGTTGCTTTATGCTGAGTACAACACAGGGCATTTTTTCATAAGGGAGAGTTGACTCTGGACTGTCTCCTGCCTGACTGGAGCTGGAGGCGGCCGTGTTTCAGAAGAACAAGGAGAGTCTCCCCAGCTTGAAGACGGGGAGAAATGGACGCCTGTTAGCAAGCTGGCTTTTGGGAGGTTGGGGATGACTTGTATCTACCCCTTTTTTCTGGAGAATATATTTCCTGTCTGCGATGTGGGTGGGGGTTCCATTTTCTTCCACGCTAAAGTAAAAAAAATTAAAAAACCACCTCCGCCTTACTTTTGAGACAATCTAAGCTGCCCAGGCGTGCATGTGTGTGGTTTTTTTTTTGTTTTGTTTTGTTTTGTGTTTTATCCTTGATCAAATTGGGGATGGGGAAAGTTTTCCCTTTCCGTGTCCCCTCCTCAACAGCAGCGGTAAAAACAAGAACTGCCTGCCTGATACAGGGCAAGGGTTTGAACTTTCAAAATGAACCCCCCAGTACCCACGTTACATTCAGTGTCAGCTGCAACTTTTAGGTTGATTGTATAGGAAGGCTTGTTAGTGTGTCTGAGTCAATTATGGGAAAAATTTAGTGGCTGCTCTTGGGATCAGCTTTTTTTTTTTCATTACACGACTTGGATCTATTTCCTTATAACAACTATCCTTACACCTCTTGTCAACTGTCTGTAATTGACCATCTTGATTATCACTACAGAAGTTTTTTTTCCTGCTGATAACAGGTTATCTTAATTAATTAGCCACTTACAGCTGGTATGGCATCTTCTCTGTGTGTGTATATATACTCTTCTTATATGTTCCATTCTATGCATGCAATGAAGTGGGCTGTAGCCCACGAAAGCTTATGCTCAAATAAATTTGTTAGTTTCTACGGTGCCACAAGTACTCCTGTTCTTTTTGTGGATGTCACAAAACATCAGCCTATGGAATCTAGTTGACAGCGATCATTGGGATTAACAGAGGAGAGCAGATTTGGGAGTGATGTGTTTTGGGAGCATTGGGTGAAATTTGGGAAAATGGGGCTTTGAGATCCTTGGATGAAAGACTACAGATGACCAAAGTGAGACCCTTAATTTTTGTCATTACTCTCCAGAAAAATTAAATCTTCTATATTTTGCCTGCAGCATAATAGAGTTTGAATGCCATTGAACTTAAGTAGACTGATATTTGGAGTGAAAATTTCCACGAGCAAACTCAAGACAACTGGGTAGATCTTTTTGGTGCCAAACTCCTTTTGTGATTATTAAATACACCTCTACCCCGATATACCGCTGTCCTCTGGAGCCAAAAAATCTTACCGCGTTATAGGTGAAACTGCGTTATATCGAAGTTGCTTTGATCCACCGGAGTGAGCAGCCTCACCCTGCCGGAGCACTGCTTTACCTCGTTCTATCCAAATTCGTGTTATATCGGGTGGCGTTATGTCAGGGTAGAGGTATATATGAAGAGGCTGCAGAAGAATAAGGTTGAAATGTTGTGGTTTGCCCTGAATTACCGCGCTGTTCTGTGAAGAAATAACTTTCCCTTCTGAACTCTGTTCTAAAATGAAATTTTCCTGACCCTGAGATCAGAGAAAGGGGGGTGGCCTGTTTGAATTTTCATCCTTTGAATTGTCTGCGGTTTACAGAAGGCCATGTCTCAGAACTGATTAGCTGCTTGAGGGCTGTGGAATGGATGCTGAATCTTCAAAGTAACCCTCAATGTAGTGACCGCCTTGGAAGGAGTTGGGTGCCAGGGCTTTTGAACAGCTGCGCTGACGGATGTTTAAGGTCTAGTTAAATTTTTGATAACTCAGAGCTCTTCTCATCAGCAGATTTCAAAATGCTTTGCAGGGGAGGTCGGTGTCATTATCCCAATCTTACCAATGGGGAACTGAGGCGTGAAGTGACTTGCCTAACATCACCCAGCAGGCCAGTGGAAGTACTGGGAACAGAACTCACATCCCCAGAATGACAATCAAATGCTGTAGCCGCTGGGGCACACTAACAAGGCAGTTTTTCTCTTCAGCTTGTGGTAGAAGGGGTGTATGGGGTGGGGAGTGGGGAGGTTGTATGTGCCTCTGATAATGTGATTTCAGTGACCCCTCTTTGCTATTCTGGTTTATCACTGCAAATGTAACATGCATGTTGACTTTGTGTACACTAGACCAGAGAAACTTACAAAGGGTTTCCTACCGGTTTAGCTGAGCTAGTGGAGAGCCATAGTGTGGACAGGGTTCTGGAGGTCAGACCTGGGTTTTCTGGTGCGTGGTGGAGGTTTTTTGTTTTGTTTTTTGTTTTGAATAACATTTAATTAGACAGGTTTCAGAGTAGCAGCCGTGTTAGTCTGTATCCGCAAAAAGAACAGGAGTCCTTGTGGCACCTTAGAGACTAACATCTATTTGAGCATAAGCTTTCGTGGGCTACAGCTCATTTCATCAACATTTTATTTAATTAGACAGACTTCTCCGCAGGTTTAGCTAAAACTGGCTCTGGCCGCTAGAGCTTTATCCTCTCTGAGGCACCTTCTGTCTATACTGGTTCAGCTGACCTGATGTTATGTCTGGTAGGATTTCTTTGTAAGCTCAATAGGGCAGAGATTGTCGGTCTTTTTGTTCTGTGTTTGTATGGTGCCTACTGCAATGGGGCTCTGATCCATGATTATCTCCTAGATGTTACTACAATCCAAATAACAAATTTCCACAGCAGTAGTCAGGGTAAACTGGGATTACCTACTTCTCATATGGGGAACATGAGGTTTAGTTTAGGTTCGCTTACCCACTTTTTTTGGACTACTACACCATTGAGTGCTGCTGATCTTTTCAGAAAACAGAACATGTTTAAAAACCAAAGGCAAATGTTGCAAATTGCATAAAGTTTTGTTTTTTTTTAGAGGTCGGGGGAAGAGAGAACTTACTCCGACCAGTGTGCCTAAATCAGGATAATGCGGATCTATTTTTGGAGTTGTTTTTTGAGCTTCATGTGGATCTGTTATAAGATTTGTCCGTACTTATAGCAAAAAACTTACCTTCCAATGTATAAACCCTCAGAGCAGCCTGTTTCCAGGTTAGATCTGATCCTGAAGAACCAAGTTTTGTCAGCCCACTGTTTTTCTTGCAATCAAATTCTCTCCCTCTTGATTTTATTATTTTCTAAGTGAAGGTGGTGGTGAACTCTTAGCCAGGGGCAAAACTCTTAACTCTTGGGTGTATGCTGGCAGGAAGGAGTGCGCTGGCTGGTGTGATATTTATCCAGGGCTGCTAAACGTGTTGGTTAATGGCTGACTAATTAAACAAGGCAGAGAGATAAAGGGAATGTGACCTGGGTTAGGATAGCAGGCTGAGGAATGTAGCTCTAACTGGAGCACAATTTGGTGTCTAGCAGGGAGTGGGGAACAGCAAGGGGAAAGCTGGCTTCTTGCAGGGTAGGGGAAGGTTTAGAGCAGTTGGGCAAAATGATCATGACAATTCAGCAGCTGAGGTACAAAATCTGCTTACTGAACTTGATGATGGAGAAGCTAACCTTTTCCTTGCCTCGTCCAAAAAAAAATTCACCCTGGATTCGTAGCCTCAGTGGTCTCTTCTGGCCTTGGAATCTAGGAATTATTTGGGGCAAATTCGATAGAACATAACCTTTTTAGAAAAAATGTGAGGTAGAAGTTTGCAAGGTTAGCTTATATTACAAGGTTGAATAATTGGGCGGCAGTATCTTATCTTACGGCACTTAAGAGAGATGCTGATGAAAAGCCCTGTATAAGAGCGTAGTGGTGTTATTAATATACTCTGTGTGTGTGTGTGNTGTGTGTGTGTGTAAAAATACATCTCTGGTGACCTCCCATTTACTTCATTGGAAGCAGGCTTAAGGAGCGTTTTTGAAAATGCTACCCCAAAAGGATAGTGAACTGTGCCATTTGTCTAGGAGGGTTTCTGCTTATAGTGAACTGTGCCATTTGTCTAGGAGGTTTCTGCTTGTAAAGAGAAACTTGACCAAAGATAATAGCAAGAAGCTCTCTTGGGGAAGTGAAAGGAGGTTGTGAGGTGATCATGCTTTATTCAGTGCTTAGTTAGCATCTGAAACTTGTGATACTGAGTCATTTTGTTGGAAGTGGTGTGAAACTGTTAATGCCCTGCAAAGGGAAGGCAGTTTTCCTGGGTGTTACAAAAGATGGCCACATAAAACCAGTGTGACTAATAGGGAGGCATAGTTGTGGATATTGACGCTTTTACTAGTCATTAGCACAGGTGACTCTAGTCAGCAGCCCAGCCCGTTAGCCCAGATTTCGTGGAGCCAGTAACTAGGTAGGTGACAGTAGTAGGTGGCTAGTGTCTGTGGATGCTGGGTCTCTAAAGAGAATGACTTGAGCGTGAGAGCTGGGCGCTCAGTTAAATTTGGGGCTCTTTAATAAGACAAAAGGACATGGTGAAAATCAAGGATTGGATACACAGAGGTTGTCTCCTGCTGCTGCTTTTATTAATCCTTATGTCTATTATGATAGAGCCTAAGGGCGAGCCAAGATTGGGGCCTTCGAGTGCTTGGTGCTGTACAAACGCAGAGTAATAGATGGTCCTGTCCCAAAGAAGGTACAATCAATGAAGGGGCAGTATGTGCTACTCCCTGCGAAGAAACTGGATGGAGGTAGAGGTGTCTGTGTGGGGAAAGATGTTCCCGGGACTCCAGAAATACCAGATCGGCTTGCCCTGTGCTCCATGAATACCAGATGGCTTTGAGATTCATTAAAGGATGTGTTGGGTGGGAAGGGAAATCTCCAAGATTATGGACGTTCTTGCAGGCTAGGAAGGAGGGTCTGTCCAGGTGCCTGAAATACACAAACAGCTTCTGATGCCTTCCCACTTCAAGGGAGGGGTCAGGTGAGGAACTGCGACATGCTTGGATGAATGAAAGTGTAGGAAGTGGGGATAGGGCAGCTGATAGTGGGAGCAAGTTACAGTAACAGAGGCCAATGAAAGTGTTAACATTGGGCCAGCTGGCAGCAAGCTAGATCCTCCAGTCACGTTTGGGATGAGACACAGGATATAATCTAGAGAGCACGTTCTGCCCTTTCCTCCCGTATTTTTGGCCCCGCACTTGCAATCTAATTTCAGTCATACCCCGTGAGGCCAGAACTCTGTCCCAAAGGATCAGTTTGGTAGCTTATTCCTTGCGCTGGATGGGAACAAGAGGCCTTTCTCCTTTTGTGGTCACTAAAGGTCCGATGGCATTTTCGGGAAGAGCAGGGAACACTCTTGATAGTTTAGGAGATCTGTGTATTGTTCCTAGCTCTGCCCCTGATTCCTTGTATGACCTGGGCAAGTCATTAATAGCTCTGTTCCTCAGTTTCCCTAGATGCAAAGGTGGGGGTAGTACTCATCTCAGCAGCCCCTGGGGTGGCATTAATGCATTATGTATACAAAGCTCTTTGAGATCCTCTGACAAGGGTGTTATAAAAGTGCAGAGTATCATTTAACTCCTGTGTGAATTCAAATGTATATAATTCCACTTACTGAAAATCCCCTGCAGTTTTATTAGGCTACAGGCTTATTTGCCTCCTCTTCTAAACTATTGTGTAAGCTGTTGCGTGCTGTTCAGCAGCTGCCACGTTCCACCCAAGAGATGGCTGCATTTCAGTGATGAGGGGGAAATGGCTTGTATCCATATGGGGTTTAAAGAGCTGAGACACAATAGAATGCCTCTGTCTTTGTATGGGTTTTTTGTTGTCTTGGTACCTTACCTCTTTGTGGTGGGATTGGAAAAGTTTCCAGTGAAACTAGGAGAAGCAGATCCCAGTGGGAACTCAGGAAGATTAAGTGCTAGAATTCAAGGATAGTGTGGGTGGAATCTCTGACTCCTGGCCTGGGTGGAGCAAGTGGGGCAGGCCAGCTGGTTGATGCTGGAATGTGTTTCAGTCTTGGAAGAGGGGAGGAAGCTTCAAACCAACCAGCTGGCTTCAGTGGAAGGAGGTGCAATGAGACATTGAGGAGGAGGGGCCTAAAAATAATAAATAAAGAACATACGTGTTTGAAGTTGCTCCCTGTGGCTGCGCAGAGCCTCCTGCAATACACCGATGGAGATGAAGTCCCAGGAAGAATGGGCTTGTAAGTTTCTTTTGAATGCATCTTTACCTTTTCCCTGAGTAACTTGAGTCTTCTGCCAGCAATACCCAAAGCATTTAGCTAGATTTCAAGGATGGGATTTTCTGTGTAATCTCTTTTCACCTGCATGTTCCTTCTAATGTAGCTTGGGGCCTTGTAAGTTGCACAAGTAAATGCTCTGTGAGCCTTTCTGGCTGCCTCCTATTTCAAAGGAGTTTGCTTTGAGTACGCCTCTGTAAGACCTGGTATCCTAGTGATTGTATCTAGGATGGCCAGATGAATTCTGATTTTGTTAGTGGAGGTAAATAGGGCCTGAGATGTGGGGATCTCCAAACAAGTGACACAGAGACAAAGTACAGCCGGACATACTGCATCTTTGCAATGTGATAGAATTGAAGTCTGTTTAAATATTTCAACCTGAGTTAGCGGAACGAGAGCCGATCGGACATGGGTGAAGTCAGTGGAGGGGTATCTATGGCACACACTTTGTTGCTGGTGCTGTAATGCAAAGAGGTTTTTTGGGGACTGATCAGGCTCTGTCCACCTCCTGGGCTTTGTGCAGAGCTTCTCCAGTCCGTGGAAATTGTGGCTCTGATGTGCCTTTCCAGACGAGCCGACAGCTGGATGGGGGGAAGGAGAATGTGGCTGTTGCACGAGGGCATCCATCTCCATTTGTTCTCTCATGTAGCACTTGGAGAAACAAATCATTTAAAAAAACCAAACAACTCCCCCCGCCCCCCCCCCAAACAAACAGGTAGTGGCCTGAAACACCAGGCTTCCTTTTGTTCGTTTTAATCATCTGCTTCCATGTTCTTGATCTGTGTGTTAGCTGTTTGTGTTTCCGCTGAGTTGGCTGCTTTTATCAACAAACTGATTTTTTTCCCTGCAGTTGGGCTCCAGCTGTTGCATCAGGTTGGAACCCACTTTGGTGCTGCAGAGGGGGAGAAATCTGGCCATCAAACCGCTGTTGGTGTGATGGTCTGTCAGGATTATCTCAATTAGCTGCCCCGCTAATGTAAAACTAGTCCTCATGCAACCAGGGTAAACTGAAGGATTATTATAGGATATGAAGTGTTCTGCAAAGGTACAGAGAGAAAAGGGTGGAGGACTCTTTTTTTGATGTTAAAAAACCTTGAATGGCTTTAAAAAGTAAGTATCAGAGGGGGAGCCTTGTTAGTCTGTACCCACAAAAACAAATCCAGTGGGATCTTAAAGACTAACCAGTTTATTTGGACGTAAGCTTTCGTGGGTAAAAAACCCACTTCTTCATCTGAAGAAATGGGTTTTTTACCCACGAAAGCTTACGTCCAAATAAATTTGTTAGTCTTTAACGTGCCACCGGACTCCTCGTGTTTTTTTTGTTGTTTTTTTTTTAAATTAAATAATCTTTTGCTCTCAGATTTTGCCATTTTGTTTTCGGGCGAGTTAGGCACACGTATATCAATTTGCAGATTTCCAGTGCTGTCACCTGGTCAGGGTGCTGGGAATTTTACCCAGCAATATGCTTCAGTCCAGTGTAAGGGGCTATGAAGTCTGCTGCAGTGTGTATCAGCTCAGATCCAGCTGAGAAGTCTCCACTAATCCGATTAATACATAGAATTGTGGGGATCAACAAGCAGCGTAAGGATTGCTGCTATTTCTGGCTTGATGAGGGGTCTGGCTAGCTGGGGGAACAGGTAATGGGTAAAGAACTTTTTGAATTGATGACCTACAAATCCAGAAGAGGTCGGTAGTGACCCAAACAACCTGATTGCTCAATGGTTTATGGGAACTGGCAGCACTCAGTGTAGTTCCTCGTGGACAGGGGCCAACATCGTTCTTGGCAGGCTCTGCACAGGGGTTATGGGGATGGAAACACTCTGTCACCATTTGTCCTTCCGGTCATGGGTGAGGCTCTTGGCCAGAGGGGAGGTTTGCTGTGCTGCTGTCTGGATTATACCTGTTGTGTGGATTAGAAGGACTTTCTGTGCCGTCTAGTGCACCGAGTTCCCAATCCATGCCTGGGTGCCTAGGTGCTACTTTAACACAAATAATACACAATAATGTTAGACTAGACTGGGATTTTTCAACTGCAGATTCAGCTGCCTAACCCCCTAGGGGCTTTTGAAAATTCCATCCTTAGGCCTGGTCTTTGCTTAAAATTTAGATCCACCTAGTGACCTATAATAACAGTGAGAGATTCACCCTCCTGAACGCCATAGTTAAGATGACCTAACCCCCTAGTGTACATACAGCTGGGTCAATGGAAGAATTCTTAGATCAACCCAGCTACCGCCGCTCAGAGAGCTGGATTAACTGTTGCGACTGAAAAAAACCTTTCTATCCCTATAGGAAGAGTCAACATTAGAGTCCCCATAGCGTAGATGTGGCCTCAGTTTCCAGAAGTCTCTATCTCGCCTTTTTCACCACCACTAAATTCAATCTAAAAGCCTTTAAGGACCTGATCTGGTCCCGAGCCTGGCTAGTACTTGGATGGAAAACCACCTGGAGATCCCAGCTGCTCCTGTCAGCAGCCTTCCTTTACCATTTTTCTCCTTGTCTTGTCCGTCCCCCTGCCTTCCCCTCCCCACTCCCTGAAGTATCCTCTCTGGAGTTAGTGGCATTGCCTGCAGGAGTAAAGTTTGCACGCTAGAGGCCTAAATTGTCCATCAAGTCAGAAGGAGGAGAAGCTCGAGTCCTTATGCAGTTCTGCTGCTTGACCAGTAAGTTTAACTGTGTTTCTGTGTGTTGCAGATGCAGATCCATACATACTCCTGGTGCCTCATGATTGCGAATCTGCTTTATGTTCACTGTTAACCCCCCTGACCTCTGTCAGCTAACTAAGACCGCTCTGCCCACCCACTGCTGCTTTGAGGAAGCCAAGATATTTGCAGATGTTTTTCTTTGTCAGGTTAATGCATTCAGCTGATAATTCACCAAGGTCAAGAGTTACACCAGGGACAAATGTGGCACTGGATTTTTCCTAAGAAGGTGTAGATTTCCTCTTGCTTTCCCCCTTCTCCCCCATTACAAAATTTGGCCCGCATCTGTTTTTTGAGTTAGCTTTTTGTTCAAAAGTGGAAATTCTTACTAGCGTGTTTGTTCATACTGCGGACTTAACTTGCCTCTTAGAAATGTGCGCAAATGAATCTAGGGATTTTTTGATTGAAATAGATTGCTTTGACAAGCGCCTACATCTCAGTGTCTCTGAGAGACTTGGTAAATGGATTGCCGCATACGCTCGCCTGCACCAGAGGAGCCAACCAGATGACTGCACCAACCAGTTGCATTTAATAACTTTTGTTGTATGGAATTGGCTAGGATGAGCCAGCTGATGGGTTGTCACCTGTTCTGTAGTTTATTAACTTCTCTCCATTCCTCTTAGGGTGACCAGATATCCCGATTTTATAGGGACAATCCTGATTTATGGGCCTTTTTCTTATATAGGCACCTATTACCCTCCCCCCTCCCTGTCCCGATTTTTCACATTTGCTGTCTGATCACCCTGGTTCCTCTTCTGACCCAGGACTGTGTGTGTGTGTGTGTGTATGTGTGTGGTTTTTTTTTTAATGAAGTGTCCTTACTATGCATTCACTGAATGGTCCATATTGGCTTGAAGATGAGCAGGTGATTATAAGGCCACCAGCGCTGCCTATAATAGTGAGCAGAGGGAGCAGCTATGAGTTGAAGCTCAGGTTTGTGTCGATGACGAGATATTTTCTTGTCTGACCAAGGTGGCTGGTGTAGGGAACATTGGATTACAAGCGCTGTGCATTTACCGGCTGCTAGAAGAGTCGCCTTTCAGACAGACGACTGTTATACCGAGGGTTTCTTTCTTGTCCCTTTGTTGGATTAACTCCTCAAGGCATGCATGGATCATGATTTTTATCTTATGTAGAGTTGGGACCACAGTTGGTACTTTTAACAAACAAGAGTTTGGAAAAGAGGGTTGAAATCCATCCACTCAGTCACATTATCAATAGCCAAGAAGATCTCTCTCATGCGATCACTTTCATCTTCGGTCCAGAGTGTACTATAGCTCATCGGGTTGGATTTCGTTTCCTCCAGATGTAACTTGTCTGGTCCAAAGCAAGGAAGAGGATGGTGCTTGTCAGAATCATCTTGGATGGACAAACCCTTCATCTTCTCTATGCCAGTTTCTGGAGGATTTTTTTGTTTCAGCAGCGATTTGCCAGCACTTTGAATTGCAACCGGGCACGACCAAAGCTGTATCTTTGATTTTTAGAGGACACAGATGCTTAATGATGTAAACAGACTTTCATTGTTGCCTGACTTTGTTTATACCAAAAAAAAACAACCACCATTTGCATCCACCCCATGGCCAGATTTCCTGTGTAATGCCAATCCAGAGCACAACTCTAAGCTCTCCGTAAAACCCTCTTGAGTCTGCTTTGAACTTTGCGTAGTGGAGTTACTGAAATGGTAACAACAGACCCTCCAGTGTCAGATTCCTGATCTGAGTCTGTATTTTAAAACCCCAACCCAGAACACTGATCTGGAAACACTCTCTGGAAACCTGATGCTCTGTTTAAAAAACGGTGCCTACCCCCACGTAAAGGGGAATCAACAAAACTACACCCAAGTAAAAGTGCTTTGTACTTCACTCAGAAGGAAGGGGATCAGGCTGTACGGCTCACAGCTGAAACCCCTGGACTCCCTGGCACCGCGGTTCTGACCCCAGCTGTGTCAGCTCTGCCCCTTTATTCTTTCAGAGGCAGATAAACTGAGGTCCAGGAAGGGTGTAAAGGGACATAGGACTGGAAGGCGACTTCCTGCGTCCTCAAGTCCAGTCACTGCTATCAGAAGCAACTCTGTGAGATCATCCCATTCGTAAACATACCAAGTGCCAACTTAGAACAAGTTTGGTGGTTTGCCTCCACTGCAACTGTTGCAAGGTTATTCCAGAACCTCCCTCCTCTGATGGCTACAAACCACCTTCTCCGGCCTCCACTGATCCCTGACTACTTTATCCTCATTTGTTCTGGTGCCAGCATCGTCCTTTAGCTTCTATAGCTCTTCTCGCTCCCTGATGTTTACCTCCCCCCTACCCCCAGTGTATTCGTAGAGAGCCATCTGATCCACTCACAGCCTTCGTTTTGCTAGGGAATCAAGCTTAGCTCTTTTAGGCTGTTCGTTCCCCATATCATCCTAGTCATCAGTCTCTGCACCTGTTCCCGTTTGGATTAATCTTTCATGCTGGAGGGGTGGGAGGAGTTGTCTCTTGAACAAATCACACCCAAGCATCGGGAATGAACTTGAAAGATCCCATGGCAGCAGCACCCCTCGTGCGAGCAGAAATTTTCCCTTCTACTTGTGGCATAAGCCTTCCCTCCGTGCTGCATGCAGTGTGTCATGTACCTTCCTTGCTCTATGGCAGGCACCTTGCAGTGTGCGTATAGCTTGCAAAGCCACTTAGGCATCCTTTCCGATTAAAGGCCCATTGCGTTACTTCAGGTCAGTGATACTCAGACTTCAGTGGTCCAGGAGCCAAGGAAGAGTCACAGGAGTGTGAACTGATAGTAAATGAAACAATCTATGTACATACATACTGTGCATGTGTGTATAATAATCGCACAGCAAAATGACTGACCAACTATTCCATAATTGGTTAAGAACATGGTAAAGGCATCTGGATTGGCCAGTAACTTTGGATTGGTTGGTTGTTAATTGAATCACAGTGTTTAATACGTGTTGCAAAGAGCCATTTGTGGCTCCCGAGCCTCAGTCTGAGTATTGCAGCTTTTAGATGCAGTGTGTGTGCCCCACGAGTCAAAGGCCTGTAACTGTCCAACATTAAACCATTTTAAACAAGGTTCAGGCTGTGCTAGACAGAGACCTCTGCCTGCTGAGTACCATGGTGCAAACACCATTAGAAATCCATTTGAACCTTGAAAAACAGATACAGCATTTGAAATGGTAAAATAAAAGCCTTATTTAGTACATTGCAACATGTCTTGTCCCTTTCTATCTACCCAGAGAGAGGTTTTGTTGTTGTTGTTTTTTGAAAGACCCCCCGCCCCATTTGACAGTCTCTTAGATGGTTTTACTGTCCTTGTGGGGAAAGGGAAGGCATTTCGTTGAGATGGGCTGGAGCTGTTGCTGTTCATCTCTTCCTGTTTCCTAGAAGGCAAAACAAGACCATCACCCACCAGAGGAAAGAAAAGAACAACAAAGATTGAAAATGCAGCTTCTGTCTCTGGTTCTGACTCTCACTTGCAACCTCGCTGCTGGAGGAGGAATAGGCCCAGCATATGGTCTGATCAGCCATTCTGAGACCTGGCAAGCTGCTGCCAGCATCGGACTGGGGAACAGCTGTTTTTGCAGAATCTATAGTCTTGGCCGGCTAAGCCGCATACTAGACAGAAGGCAGAAGGATAGGGATAAGGTAGAGAAGAAATACAGCAAGGAAGGAAAAGAAACGCACTAGGGCAGGGGGTGTGAGGAGATGTGCCAGTCTTACATCCTAGGTGATGGTCAGGATTTAGCCAGAGCTGGTAGAGGCGGCACTGTCATCTGGTTCCCTCTCTCTGGCCCAGTCTAGTCAGGACATCTCTCAGGATCAGGATGAAGAAGGTCCATGATCCTAGGTGGTGGGGCGGGAGGGGAGGGTGGCAGCCATGTGATGGTGAAGCTCTCTTCTTCCTCTTCTCTTTTCTTTCCGTCAGCCAGCATCATGGTAGTGTGTCTGTCCATCCATCTCTGTTAACTTCCCCCAAAGTCTGTTCTGTTTAAGAACCCAAAAGGGAACAATGGGTGGAATAGCCCTTCCCCTCATTATTTCGTTCACCCACTTGGCTGAGTTTCTTACACAACAATTTTCGTTCACTGACTTCTGGTCCCACCTCCTCTTGGTTGCCAGGCACGACTTTAACACAGTCCTTGAATGATATCTGTAGGCCTTTTTGTTTGGACTAAGCTAGCTTCCCCCTCTCCCCCTCTTTTTTGTAGATTTTTTTCATCAACATGTATTGTTAGAAGTTAGTGTGACACTTCATAAACTTTCTCACCGTTGAGCTCACAATTTAAGATGAATTTGTACGCCTGATTCTCACCGCAGGCACCATATAAATATCGTAGCCCCCTTTGGGAGGAATCTCGTTTTGTGGTGCCGTTTGGGTCATTACCATGAGGGCTTTCCCTTTTTTAGCAGCATCTCCATGATCCCACAGCATGCGAAGACTTGTACATCAATCAGATCCATCACTGATTCAGTCCGCTAGTGGTGGAGCAGCATATACGTTACTGAAACAGATACTTATTCTTATCAGTTCACTGGGATTTGGAAAACTTTGAGAGCTAATCCTACAAATATGTGAGCCTGGAAGCCATTGGGGCCATTTTGTCTAACAACTGCTCATAGGAGGATTGGGTTCTTGGTTGCTTCAGTTGTCCCCATGCGGAGAAGCGCCCCATAAACATCTGCAAAGCTACCTCCCTGTCCTCCTTTGCCGTCATGCCTATGAACAGCTTGGCAGGAGAGGAAGCTGGTGTGCTGTGACCGATACCGTCTCATGGTTTCCTTGTGCGTCTCTGTTTGTCTACCACCTGTTATCTCTTGTCTTATCGGTAAATTGACTCTCCCAGCCCTATAAAGATTACATTTTGGTCTCTCTGTACATTACCTAGCACAGTCAGATCCTGGGCCATGATCAGGATTCCTAAGCACTACCACAGTAGAAATAAGTTCTACCACTGAAGCCTTTCTTATCTACTGTCCATATCTGTGTAGTGTGAGTGCCCCTCAGAAGCTATGTATCCCTTGCTGGTCCTTCCCTGCCTGCAAAGGTAGACATGGATGATCGATGGAGTGTTTGCATGGGTTCGCGAGTAGCGTGTATGTTTGCAGAACTTTGGGGGGGAAGGCAACCCAAAGAGGGGATGATTTCTGCATTGAGTTCTGAGTACTGCAAAGCCAGTGGTCTCATCTCCTCAAGGGGTGAGTTCCATAAGCCAGACTCTGTGAAGCTTTTGTCTGCTGCCCTTAGCAGCTTTGCTCCAGCAGTCAAGACAGTAGAACCTCAGAATTATGAACAGCTCAGGAATGAAGATTCTTCTTAATTCTGAACAAAACGTTACAGTTCTTTCTAAAGTTTGCAACTAACATTGGCTTAATACAGCTTTGAAATTTTACTGTGCAGAAGAAAAATGCTGTTTTCCCTTTTAATTTTTTTATAGTTAACGTTTAACACAGAACTGTACTGTATTTGCTGCTTTTTTTGAAGGGGTGGGGGGTGTCACCGCTGCTGTCTATGTACTTCTGGTTCCAAATGAGGTGTGTGATTGACTAGTCAATTCATAACACCGAGGTTCTACTGTGGTTTCACTGTGGGGGGAGAAATGGATCTGCCACTGGAGGCTGTGGTCATAGAGGATCCTTCAGTAGCTAGGGCTCGGGGTGTAAATTAACGTTTAAACTATTAAAACTGTACCGGGTAAACATTTAACCATTAGGCTCCGCTGCCATCCTTCATGCCCAGGATCTCCTTCCTCTTAGTTAATCGTAATTTTTCACTTACCGGCACCCCCTGTTCCCCCCACATGCCTCATGAAAAAGCTTTTACTGTCCTTCTATTTAGACATCTAAATATTTATTTATTTAGGCACCTAAACTTATTTTTATTTAAGGAGCAGAAGTTTGAAAACGTGGGCTGTAATTTTTTTCGCTGACAGTTTCTTGTCAAGCTTGCAAGCAGATGACACATAGCAGACATACTTCATGTCCTCTATCTTAAAACATCTCTACTCTGGGAGATCCCAGGTGGTGGATACCCCTGTTTTTGTAGGAAAAGTTTAATTTGCTCAGTGGCGGCGAGGTCCAGGGTCATTTAGCTGTTCTAGACATTGTGGTATATTTATGACCGATCTAGTTTTAAATCTGTTTGGCCTTTTTCTCATCAACTGTCGACTCCAGAGAGCCACAAACACAGATCGGCTGGATGCTGCTTCCTGTGCCAGTTTGAGCGTTAAGGAGGACAGGTGTTGAAATGTCACCAGATCTTGGCACGCTTGGACCCGGGCTGTGAAAACATTAGGCAATGCTGCCTGAAGTTGTTGTTCCTGTCACAAAGGAGCAATGCCATGCTCTGGTTTTAATCCAGAAGTCTATCTCCTTTCTTTATGCAACATTGCTCCTCCAGTGCCTGTAGCTACTGCAGAGTCCACCGCTCTTCTCAGCTCTCCCCAGGATCCCAGGCAGAGTGGCCTCACCATCCAAGCTCAGCACGAGGAGCACTGAGCAAATGGTCTAGTGATGTGGAAACATCCACAGCCCACAGGAGGGAATAGCTTGTTGTAGGGAACCCCTGTACATGTCAGTAGCCATTTCTGGGGGTCGGTATTGGGTCGGACTGAGTTGCAGTGCCTCAGAGCCATCGCAGGGTGGCTGTTTCCTGTGGCAGTTGTGTTACTTGGCATATGTTGCAATGTGGTGTCATGGTCTGTCATTTATTTCTGGTGGCTCTCCATGACTGCCAGTTGACTAAGAGGTTTCTTGAGGGTCAAGTCTTGGTGTGTTTTAGTGGGTAGTTCTAGAGAGCAGGGAGAAGGCAGCCAGGTGGATTCTCTTTTAGAAGCATTAAAATACACAGACTATGTTGAAGGAGCAACATGCAGCATATCCTTTTGGGAAAGTTCCTCAGTGTCTAATCCTTCTCTTGCCCTTCTGCCAGGGCTGGAAAGTCGAAGAGGACAGGGCAGAGGAGATTCCATATGCTCCATCTGGGCTCAGGAGGCTGTTGCTTTCTGACCACGTTAGTGTCATGGTCTGATTGTTCACGCATACTGCAGACCACCTGCCTGGTACAGCCTGCAGGGAGAAGTGGGTTGTGTTTGCCAAAGATTAGATGGGGCGGATGCAATCTGAGTATCCAGTGCTGAAGACACTTTTCTGCTTTTTCAATTTGGGACACGTTTTCTTGTGACACTGAGAGACTCCTCTCCTAAAACTCACAATTATGTTCTCCTCCCCATCCCTTTAATGAGAAGCGAGTGTCCTGAACACCAGCTTTCCCAGACTTCAGCTAGGTCTTGGGTGAACTCCCATGATTAGTAACGGAGGGACTCCTGCTCCTGTCTACATGTGGCTGAGATCTTCTCTGTTCTCTAAGCAGCCAGGATGAGAGTTGTTGGAAGAAGGCTTAAACGTAATGCTTTTGTGAACGCTTGTACCGAGCACCTTATTGACCCTGCCCCTCTAGGAGCCAGGTTGTAACAGAATGTGTTGCCAGCATCCTTCCGCTTTCAGAGCATGTGCCTTTTCAGTTGATATCCAGCTCAATTTCCCAGTTGTGCTACAGGGCAGTTGAAACCTGGGCTCAGATTTGGGTTGGAGCCCCACCCCCATATTGTCCACGCACACACTCATCTGTCTGCCTTGCGTCAGCAAGCACTCAGGTCCCAGGCCCCATCCAGGGAGGATGGGGTCTAAGCACAAGTCCCGCTGAGACTCTGGTCCAAACCCTATCGTTTTGCAGTGTGGACGCGGCTCAAGCCACAGAAGGTCTGTGTGGTTCAGTAGCAACACGTTAGCCCTGTTGTAAGACCTGGCTCCAGCAATTATGAACCCAGGTTTACAACGCAGTGTGGATGCTCAAATACGGGCTTAAAAATACCAAGTCCCCATGCCTTGGTCCCACAGATATGAGTCCATAATGCAGTGTAGACATACCCATAGAGCCTTTCATCTCTAGGCCACTGGTTCCAATCCAGATCAGGACTGAAACAGTGGGGAGCTATCTGGTGGTGGCCTATGTGAAATGAGCTGCTGAGTCTCGGACCGGTTCCCATCAGACAGGTATCCGTATCATAAACAATGCCCACGGTTGACGCTAACGATGTCCCATTGTCAGCCCTCGTTAGAGCTGAGGATTGAGTAGGCCATGGAGATGAAACCCCCCCTGACCTGTAGAATTGGTCCCTTATGCTCCTAGCTGATATCCTATGGCAGGGGTGGCCGGCTCCGGAGCCACATGCGGCTCTTCAGAAGTTAATATGCGGCTCCTTGTACAGGCACCGACTCGGGGGCTGGAGCTACAGGTGCCAACTTTCCAGTGTGCCGGGGGGTGCTCAACCCCTGGCTCTGCCACAAGCCCTGCCCCCACTGCACCCCTTCCAGCCCCCTACCGTGAGCCTGCCTTGTCCTCGCTCCTCTCCCCTTCCCCGCAGATCCTGGCGGACCTCCTGCAGGCAAGTCACCAAAGCCTGCCTGACTGCCTCCCTCACAGCGACTGGCAGGCCACCCCCCAGAGCTTGCCACCCCGGGCACGCGCTTGATGCGCTGGTGCCTGAAGCTGCCCCTGCAGGTGGGTGGAAGGCACTGGGGGTGGGATGGGGCAGCTGATGGGGGCTGCTGATGTATTACTGTGGCTCTTTGGCAATGTACATTGGTAAATTCTGGCTCCTTCTCAGGCTCAGGCTGGCCACCCCTGCCCTATGGGCTGGGTTTGCAGGACTTCCCAGAGCGGGGTGGGTTTTAGGCTTCTGGAATGTCGGATTGTGACTGACGTCAGTCTGACCAGAGTGTACCTAGCTCTTAAGAAACTGACATGCTGCCTTCAGGGGCGAAAATCCAGCCTCGTCGTTCTACATCACTGTGGTGCTGGGCAATAGCCTAGAGTGCCAAGGAAGCTGCTGTTAATGGCTTCAATATTAACTTATTGTAGAGCGACTAGCTGCCCAGGGAAAGCCCAGTTCTCTTTCCGCTCAAGTGGGGGCAAACTTGGACAGGTTTCAATGGGAGGAGGAGCTGGCTCAGCACTTTCAGAAATCAGGGCCATGTAGGACTGGAAGGGGCCTCAGTAGGTCATCTAGTCCAGTCCCCTGCACCGAGGCTGCACGTGCGTCTTGCGAGGTAGATGGGATTAGAAACTTGCCGGTGAGCAGCTCTGTCCTCAGCCTGTGGTTTGCACATGGGAGGTGTGGCTCTGCTGCTGCCTTGCACTGGGTTCTAGCCCTGCGTCTAATCCTAGTTCCTTCTAGTCCTTTTTACTTAGCTGCTTGGAAGCCAGAAAAGGGGCAAATGGGACTGCGGGAAAAAGCCTGTTTTCTAAAGTTGGTTCCTCTTGGAAAATGCTTAAAGCCGTAAAGGGATTATTCTTGAATTGCTTGATTAGCTTCTAAACATTGGCACTTTAAAATGTTTGAGATATTAAGTTCTCACTTGAAATACAAGGTGCCTCGTGGCCCAAGTCCCAGGAATCCTTTTGCCTTTCTCGCTAGCACCTTTCATCCATGTTCTTTGTGAATACCTCATTCTTGTGAGTTGGGCTAATTACAAGTAGGGAAACTGAGGCTGAACGGGGCAGTGGCTGACCTGAAGCCACATAGTGGCAGAGCAAGAAATAGAACCCACAATTCGCTGACTCCAGTCTCTTGTTCCAACCACTAGAAATTGTGCAGCTGTGCTCCTGGGCTCTCTTCCCAGCTGTCTGTCCTCAGCAAGCGGACGGATGGACTCTCTCCCACAGGCAGGAGAGCTCGTGCTCTCTGATCTCTACTCTAAGCAGTGCCAGACAAGAGGACAGCTCTGTGACATTACAAGCAAGAGATTGCCTGTTAGGTCACTGCCAGATTTAGATTCACGTTCCATAGCGGCTTGCCTGTGTGCTGTTCTCCTTGCATCTTAATTGTTAGAACTTCATTTTAATAGTTTTATTTTCTTCCTAGTTTAAATTTTAATATTAATCCAAAATCAGGGACAACTGGCAAGCAAGTAAGGCAAAATGCCTCGAGGTGGGGGTCCAGCCCCGGCTGTTCTGGTGGAAGAATAACAACCCAAGTACAAGCTATTTAATATTGGAAGCGGAGAGTAAATGAAGGAAGAAAACACAGGATCACTTTGACTGGGAATATATTTATCCTGTGCCTTTGAGATCTCAGGGCTCTAGAATAAGGGAAGTCTTCTCTGTGCAGATCCAGAGCTGGCAGCCCTGGGATTCTGCTTCCATGTGAAAATGGGGAAGTGACTGGCCCAAGATAGCACAGTGGGTTGGTGGTACAATTGCAAATGGAACCCAGTAACAAGCCCGATATATATATTCCCTTTGCAGGTTACTTTTAAGCTGTCTGTAGCCTTAAGAAATGAAAATTAACATAACGGGCTTCTAAGGGTTTGTCTTCACTGCAGAGTCAACTTGAGTTAGCTTAGCTCCAGTGAGAGCAGCCACACTCTGAAATAACACCTGAGTTGCTGTGTACACACGGGTACTGCACTCGTTTATATGTGGCACTAGGACTTCTGAGGGTGCATCCATCCCATGATCCTTAGCGCTGCAGAAAGCTGAGCTGAACCATGCATTCTCCCGCAGTGTGTTGTGTGTTTCCTCTGGGCATGTAGTGGGGATAGTGGGAAGGCACTGGAGGAGCAGCAGCAGTCAAGTGGCGCTCGCAGAGTGGCTGTATTAGCTAGCAGGCTGTGCCCACTCAAGCTCTAGCCTATACTCCTTCTCGGGCCAGCCAACCCAAGTTAACAGCACTACCATGGGTGAGTGAAGGGCTACCTGCATTGGGATGGAAGCTGAGTTAAGGTCAACGCTCCCTGCAAACAAGCCCTAGTCAGCAATCACGCGTGTGTTCATTGCACAGCCTCCCTTGCCAGCCTTGGCAATGAAGCTGAGCCCTGAGTTGGATGGGTGACACTGAACTCCCCAGTCACCCCTGGCAGAGGTCCCTTCAGGTCAGGGTTGGGTGGAGGAAGATTGTGGTGTCTTTTGCTGTGTACCTGCTCTCTAGATAAAGGCCTTCGCTCTCGGGGGCTGTCAATCCAGCACCATTCACTGGAGCTAGCTTAATTAGGTAAAAATAAATGATTATTTTTTTCCTTTGGAAGATTAATTAGTTTTACATTAGACACTGGAGCTGCCTATGGTGGCTGGTTCCCATTAATTAAAAATGCTTATTTTTAAGTAGAAAATTATGAGGTGAGACGGGCCAGATTCTGTATCCTGCCGTATCAGCGCTGACTTGAGTTTTCTGGGTGCCCAGATTACATCGAGTACGTGTGTGCGCGCATGCGAGCTCTCTGGGATTGCCCTGGCTGTTTTCTCCGACCGTTGAGTTCAGTTCTGTTTTCCAGATGATTCAGGGCTGCGTGAATCATGCAGTCTCAAGGCAAATAGCATCTAGTACTGGAGACAGATCTAATGAGAATGGTCTTGGTGAAATTGCTGGTCTAATGCACCACCTGAGTGACCATACATCAGAATCCTCTGACGGCAGCATGTCTCCCATCTCTAGCACGTTCCATCTGGGGGTCTCAAAGTTCCTTACAAACAGGACAAACTTTGGCCTCCTAAGATGTCCAGCCTAGAGGAGAATTATCCCTGTTCTGCAGACGGCTAAGCAAAGAAATGAGAGGCGAAGTGACTTCTGTAAAGCTGGCCTGCGAAGGGATTGAAATTTTGGGTAGCTGGGACCTGGATTTCTAATGTGTTGGGGAGGCTGTTAGCTTGGGAGACCTGCTCTCATTCCAAGGTGGGTAGATAGAAGCACATTACCGAACTCCTAGTGCCCGGCAGCAGGGTTTGTGCGAACACTTAATGCGCGGCAGGCCAGCACCGGGCAGATTTACATGGCAGCTTGCTGCGAGCTGACAGACAAGCTCCAAGTCTCTCTCTGCCTCAGTTACCCATCTGATGATAGCACTGTCCTACCTCACAAGGGAGGCATTGTGAGGATAAATGGGGAAGATTGTGGGCCGGTCAGGCACTACCATCATAGGTATTATGGATGGGGATATAAAAAGAAGCCATCAAGCTGCCTTTGTACCTCATAGAGCAGCACGAAAAGGGCAACTCTCTTTATTTAGATCAGTGGTTCTCAACCGGGGGTACTGTGGTAAACGTCTGTCCCAAATCTGGACCTTAGCGTACAAAATCTGGGTGCTTACTGTGAACCTCCCCAAGCTTATACCCAGCTTGGGTCTTATTTCGCTGCCACCAGATAGTATTGAGGCTACTATCAGCCTTGGTTCCCCAAATTCCTTGGGGGGACCTCCTCTCTGGCCTCCCCAACTTTCCCTGGGAAACCCCAAGACTCAGAAGTATGAGTCTACCGGCAAGGGAATGATCTCCCCTCCCTCATCTCTCCGTTGTTCCGCTCTGAGGGATTGATGCAATCCTTTTACATGACTAACCAAGAAATTGGTCTCCGTCTCTCCAAAGAGACAAGCCTTAAGAACGAGGAACAGAGCTGATTCTCTGCTCCTTCTTTCCCGTATCTTTTCCCCGCCTGGGACAATAGGAAAGTAACTCACAGAGCATGGGCTTTCCTTCCCCCCCAGCCTGTCACAGATGTAACAGAGCTCCGGGCACAGAAATTCCTCTCCCTTTTTGCCTCACTAGGAAAAGAAACTCCACAGTTTTAAAAAGAAAACTTTAATATAAAAAGAAAAACTTACATATACTACGCTCTGCATTAAGAAACCAATACAGAAATGGCTTATAAGAAAATAGGAATAAACAGTCTGATTTAAAAGATAGCCCAATTAAACCAGTCCACGCAAATCACACCCAGTAATACAAATCAAAGCACATCACAGCCGATTACTTTGGTTTCCTTTGTCTCTCACTTGATAGTAGAATATTTGAAAGAAGATGGAGTTAGAAGAAAAGCTTGTTTATTCACAGCAGAAAACAAAAAGACACAGAAAAAGCCAACAAACCTCCAGAGGTTCCCACCCTTATTTTTGAAAATCCGGTTTCCTGATTGGTCCTCTGGTCAGGTGTTTGGTTCCCTTTGTAAACCCTTTACAGTAAAAGAAAATTAACCCTTACCTATCTACTTATGACAGGTACACGTATCCCCGGGGGTGGGCAGAGGTCTTCTGCGGGTACATCAACTCCTCTAGATATTTTACCTGGCTTTACTACAGGCTACATAAAAAGCACTAGTGAAGTCAGTGCACACTAAAATTTTGTAGACAATGACTTGTTCATTCTGCTCTATAGGCTAGACACTGAAATGTCAGTACAATATTTATATTCCAATCTGTTCTAATTACAGGGTTAAAAATGAGCGAGTTGGCCATTTGTCGGTAACAGTGGGACTGCGACACTTTTGTGTTCCGACGTCTCATTTTGTAAGCAAGTCATTTTTAAGTGAGGTGAAAGTTGGGGTATGTGAGCCAAACCCGATTCCTGAAGGGGTCCAATCTGGAAAGGTTGAGAACCACTGATTTAGACCACGTGGAAGATCCCATGGTAAGCAGCAGGAGTAGAGCGTAGACCTAAGAGATGCTGTTTTTTTGTCGCAATAGCACCAAGAAGCTCAACAGTGCTGGACATAGTGGACATGTGAATCGCAAAGGTGCTGTCCCAGCCCCGTAGTAACCCAGACAACCAGCCGTCCTCTCCTGGGTTAGGTGATGTCTCTCTCCCCAGTGGGTGGCCAGGGAGAATGATCGCTGCCCGGGACTTGTGTGCTCTGTTTGTTCAGTGTACCAGACAAAACAAGTTATTGGTTCCTCCCTTGTCCTATATGGTGTCTGTGCTCATTTGCCTCCCAGAAACTTCCTACTTGTTTAGAACCACTCCTGAGTTAAAACTGGTTTGGTGTGGTCTCTCGGGGCAGCTGGTACTGGGCAACATGGAGGAAACAGGAAGAACACTTGTCTTGAGCTGTGCTGAGCCTTAAGTGGAGAACTGGTTAAACAAACCAGCCAACCCAGGAGGAAGGAGTGAGCTGTGACATGTCAGCAAAGCAGAACAATTGAGGTGGAGGTTCAGCGTGTCGCTGTGCAATGAGGTGACCTTTAAATGTCTGCACTGCTGTTCTTATTGGTGCCAGAAGTGTGTGTGTGAGGGGGGGGGTACTTCACAGAAATAGATATGCTCCCTCTCCTGAGAAAGTGAGCCTGTAAAAACGACACGTGAGAGGGAGTTTCCAGGATCTGCCTCCAAATTAGGCTGACATAGGAAGGAAGTGAGAGAGTTTGAGGGGAAACTGACGAAGATGATGTGAAACTTGCGTGGCATAAAGCTTTGGACAACCAGATTTTTAAGCTGGCACCCAGGACGAGAAAGAGAAGCAGGTGGCTGTAGAGGTGAGGCCATTGGAAAGTGAGAGGGTTTGAAGGTGGAAGGACACATGGGCAGGAATATTGTTCTGACCAGGAATGGCATATGAGAGGTCCCAAAGGTGGAAGTGGTAGCAGGGACAGGATCAAGGTGAGAGATTTCACACTGTTCCTTCAGTATCAGCAGGTACAGGGGTACAAGTGAGTGGCCAGGAGCCCTGAAAAGCTCCATGTTGCTTTGGATGTGTAGCAGTTGTCATGTGGCTGCATCATCTTGACTGTGGGATCAGGCAAATGGAGGGACCTTAAATGCGACTGTCTCTGGTGAGGATTGGCTTCGTTGCATCCTGCCTTTGGCAAACAATGCTGCCTTATCTGCCTGTGTGGGGATCAGAAATGTATGCTACTCTGTCTCGCAAATCTCTCTCTTTCTGAGCTTTGGCAGGACAGACGTAGCACAGAAGGGTTGGATTTCTCCTGGGCATTTCCCATTCATCATCATCATCTGTCTCGTGCACGCAGCAGGCATCTCCGTCAAAGCAGAACCCTTCAGGCTGCTGAGATGTCTCATTCATGAAGCAGGAGCATGCTCGGGCTATGCTGCTCCCATCTGCCGTGACACACATGCCATCTGCACAGCATGGCTGTGGTGGCTCATTGGGTGGGGCTCGTCTCCATTTCTTCTAGCTGGCTAACCAGGTGCTGTGGGGATGAAGTTCTGGCTGTTTGTTTCCTGCCTCCATGTGAGACACTGACCTTTTTGGGTAAGGTTGTGGGGGAACGTGTATAGGGACGGGAGATGAGACTGTCTCTAAGGCCATGAGCCACGTTGGAGAATTTTAGCTGGTTTGTCCCAGATATTCTGACTTATTAGGCGGAGTGGAGCCCAGTTAGATATTTCCTCCAAGCCTTGGAAGGAGCATTCGGACCAATCCCATAATTGTCTCAGACCCTTGTGCAAACCAGATGAATAGATCTGTCTAGCAGGGGGAACTCTGTGCAAGGAAACTTGCTCCTCTCCCATGTCAGTGGTTGTTTTGTTTGCTCCCTTGTGCTCGGACAAGCACAACACAGCTACTTCTTGCCCCAAAGAGCTCACAGTCTAAGAAAACTTGTATGCCTTACGCTTTCCAAAGTGACTGATTTTTGGGTGCCCAAGTCGGGGGACTCCTTTAAAGGAACCTGATTTTTGTCAGCAGCGCTTAGCTCCTGCCCCCTCGAATTTGGGCAGTATCTCAAGGTGGACACCCAAAAGAGCTAAATAATTTCTGGAAATGTGCCTATGGATCTGTTCTGGGAGATGTGGTGGTGGGGTAGTTCGGCAGCTAGATTGTTGCAAACACAGCAGCAAAATTGGAGACTGAGTAAAAATCCACCACTCACTCTTTTTAAACGAATGCGTGACTAGCTCCAGGCATTGGGAATGAGCTAGAGAGCCTTTTTCATCTGAGTTACCAGTTCAAATCCATGCCATGACTGTAGTGACTAAAAGTTGTTTGCTATCTGCGGACACTTGGACCTGTGTGAAGTGAGTTGGTGAGTCTCCATCCGGTTCGTAGTGGACATGCATCCCCATCTCAAACCTCCCCTGTAGCTGGTGCAAACTAGCCACCCCTGGTCGGCCGTCTCAGCAGAGGCCAACAATTGAATGGGCCTTCACCACTGAGCTCACAAGGTACCCCATCCCAGAATATGGTGGGGCAATGACCTAAATCCATTCTCTACCTGATTGGTGGCCAAGTTATAACAACTTAGTGCTTAGGACTGTCCATCAGACTCCTTTCTCAAGCACTAAAAATCAGTTTAGGCTATATATAAAAACCCAAGCAAACTTCCTCCTCCTCCGTCTAGTCTGTCCATACATAACTGGGGCAGTGGGAGTCAGGAAATCTGGGTTGTTGTCCCAGGTCTGCCACTGACCTCTGTGTAAACTTGGGCATGTCCGTTCAGGTCTCTGGGTGTCTCAGTTTGCTGCTCTGGGATAGTATTTAATAGCCTCTTGAGGCTTAATACTCAAATGCTTTGTGATGTTCTGATGGAGGATGTGAAAGAGGTGGAAATTACCATCTCTGGTCTGTTGTAGAAGAGCATCCCTGTCCGGAAAGGGAGTTGGTAAAATGGTATCGAGGTGCGATGGGGTAACATAATTCTAAATCCTGTCTGATTGTATTTAGCTTGCCATGTGGTCCCTGATGGGTGACTTGAGTATTCCACTATACAGTCACCTTCTCTTCTATAAAGGAGCTTGATTTTTGTAGCCTCCCATGATTCTCGGGCAGTTCCATGATTATTTTTCATTCCCCTTTCAGGTCTTTTAGCCAACGTCACCATGTTCAGCAAGAAGAAGAAACGCGTTGAGATCTCTGCTCCCTCAAACTTCGAGCACCGGGTCCACACTGGGTATGACCAACAAGAGCAGAAGTTCACCGGGCTGCCGAGGCAATGGCAGGGCATCATCGAGGAGTCGGCAAAGAGACCCAAGCCACTGGTGGATCCTGTGTGCATCACGGCTATTCAGCACGGCTCGCAGAAGGTAGATGGTCTGGTGAACCTTCATGTGGGGTCTGGTGTCTGCAGGAGCGAGGGGAGTTCTGGTGAATGAGGTCAGGTCGAGAGACACTATAGTCCCTCCTTTCCCTAACAGATCTTTGGGCTCTATCTAGGGGTTCATACTTGTAACACAGGAATAACATCCCTACAGGACCCAGGCACCTGCCCTCATAGCTTCAAGAAGTGCCATGTTGACAGCCCTGAAGGAGAAGGAAAGCTTGGCCAGGGGCAATTTGTTCTCTTCCTTTACATTTTTGGGGTCTCAGTTTGGCCAAGTAACATGGCAACTTGTTCTCCACAGCCCATTCAGTGTTTCTCCACCTCTCTCCTCAGGCTGCCAGCGAGGGTGAAGGTTTCAACAGCACCTTTATGTCCATGATGCCCTGCCTTGTTACTAGGAACAGGACTGACCCCCACCAAATCGCCTCTTGCTAGTCACTGAGAGCCTTCGGTGGTTCCCAGCGTGGGTGGATTTAAGCTGTTAGAGCCAAAGGCTCTGTATTCCCTTCCCTGAGCCACCTGGTCCTCCTGGTTCAATGGCGAGTTTAAAGATGTGTGAAGGGAAACACAAGTATTAAATGGCATTTACCCCTCTTGCATCTCACTCATTTCCCCTTTCCCAGTGCTTGTCTCTTCCATCATTCCTGTCCTTTAAACTTGGACTGTGGCCTGTCCGTTTGCTTTAGTCAAGAAGACCCAGCATCTGGAGATCGCTGCTGCTTCCCCCTAATCCTAATTAATTCTTTCTAAACCTATCCAGGTGAACGTGTCCAAATGAAGCATTAGTCCTTAGCGGGGAGAACCTGCCTGCTGTGGTGGGGGCACGAAGGCTCTGGTATTTGGGTCCACTAGTCTTCTGCTGCGTGTTTTCATGCACTTCTCCCCCAGGCGTATGTTTGCTCATAAACCAGGAAAACCATTGAACTGGGTAAGGCACGAGAAGCAAGCAATTTAAAGGCCAGCCTGAGAACCAGAAATAGTGATATCTCTGACTCAGAGGTGTGTGTGGGAGGGATGGAGAAAGCTTTGTAGTCTTGAATCCCTCAGTTTCCAGGAGTATACGGAAGTCTTGCAGTGCCTGGGGATTGCATCTCAAACCTGTGCGTGGAGAATTAGAAGTTCCCAAAGATACACTGGAGAAGACTGATGGAGAGCCTGAAATGTCACGGAAGAGAATTTCCTATGGCGTATGGAACTTGATGTGCTACCAGTTCAATCCCTAATGATGGGATGGGTAGTTGGGGGCGAGTGGGAATGCTCGGGGATAGAGGCCATTGTTGGCTCATCGGTGCAGAGATGGACTGAGACTTGGGGAGAGAAGTTGAGTCCCAGCTCTGCTACTGACTTGCTGCGTGACCTTGTACTAGTCACTTAAAGCTCTGTGCCTCAATTACAGGGAGGAGGCCTTAAAAAAAAAACAAAAAAAAACAAGGGAGGTGGATCGACTCACCTATTTAAAGCACTTTAGATACACAGGTTAAAAAGTGCCAAGTTCCAGCAATGAGGGAGGTTGCTGGTAAAGACAAGCCTGTCATTTAATGCTCTTCTTGGCTTTGTTTAAACAGCCCTCTGCGTATATTTGTTACAGACGGCCAAACTGGTTTTTGTGCTCTGTGTGCACCTTCCCTTCATTAGCAAATTGCAGGGAGTGTGATGTCCGAGTCGAAGCAAGGACTAGGGGGCTCAACAGATGTCAAGTCCTGCCTCAAAGGAAGTCAGCTCCAGCTTGGAGGACAGAGTCTTGTGAGAGCATTAGCTGGGCTGTGAGAGACCCAAGTTCAATTTCTGCTCCGCCACAGCCGTCCTGTGTCATCTCTGTGCCTTGGTTTCACACCTGTAAAAGGGGGATCTTTGCAGATTCCTTCCTAGCAGGGCGTCGAGCATAAATGTTAGAGATTGAGAGGGGCTCAGATATGGGGGTCAGAGGAGAAACATAGGCCAAAGTTCTCACTACTTCCAAAAAGTCCTTACTCAAAAGACGGCATGAGCTACCTTGCATTGCTTTGATATGACATAGTAGCTCCAAGTCCAGCGCCACTCAGGGACCCAGTGCTCAGTTTTTCTCTCCAGCTGGTTGCGATCTTCCCAGGAGCAGCGCTCCCTTGGATGGTGCTTTGAAGTAGAATTGTTTTAAAACCGGAGGCGATTTCTGGGATCATTCATTAAGTCGATGGGAACAGACAATGCTCAGCACCTTGCAGATTAGGCCTAGATGAATGAAGGTATGTTAATGGTATTAAATGGGACGCTTCCGGGAGGTACCCAGCATTGGGAGACACCTTGCTACTGCTTGCCCTGAGCGTGAGAGCTCACAGCACTTGGATAGGTTTATAGTGACAACACGTAAAAGTTTATTTAAGAAAGTCTAGAGATTCAAATGATCGCAAGTAGGAGGATTGGGAACAAATGTTTACATAGAAACTAAAACTGTAACATGCATTCTAGAGCGTAGACCGGGGTAAGCAACCTATGGCCCGTGTGCCGAAGGTAGCATGCAGGCTGATTTTCAGTGGCACTCACACTGGCCGAGTCCTGGCCACCGGTCCAGGGAGCTCTGCATTTTAATTTAATTTTAAATGAAGCTTCTTAAACATTTTAAAAACCTTATTTACTTTACATACAGCAATAGTTTAGTTCTATATTATAGACTTAGAGACCTTCTAAAAAGGTTAAAATGTATTACTGGCATCATGCGAAACCTGAAATCAGAGTGAATAAGAGTAAATGAAGAGTCAGCACAGCACTTCTGAAAGGTTGCCGACCCTTGGCCTGGATGTATTCAACAAGATACTCTGTCTAATGAAGTATTGCTCGCGAGTGTTTTCCAGCCAGGCAGGCTGTGTTCTCTTTTCCACGACACAAGCGATGCTCAGCTTGACTCTTCAGGGAAGGAGTCTGTGGGTCTTTTTGCAACCGCTGATATATCAAACCAGTCCTTTGATCTTCCTTCATAAACCAGGCACCGTCCTGCTGCGTTCCTTTCTCTAGATTCTGCTGTCTCTTGTGGATTTAGCCATTTAGATTAGCTGGTGGCTTAATATGAAAATAGACTTGCATTGTGAGAGAGACAATGACTAGCCAGAGAGAAGCGTCTACTATCCCCTGCCTGAACAGAACCTGAGGCATTTCACTACCTGGTAACCAGCCTTTAACATCAAGGCTTTAATAACGTAACTTTTAGAATATTTGTGTACACACTTTGTAATGGCTATGACAACCGCTGGGCTAACAGCTCTTGGTAGAGAGCTCGCGTGCCACCCTTGGGTGAATTGCTGTCCTTTTACGGGCATTCCCTGGGTCAAGTATAACTCTCTGTGCTTTTTAGCACATAAAGAGGTTCCCGGAAGGTACAGAATCCATTTCCAGTGATACCTTTCTCTTCCGGAAGCCAATGCTGCTCTTCCAGAAGTGGGAGGTTACAGCTGCTCGTCCAACCCGTGTCCCTTATGCCCCCACCCTGACCTCCCTGAGCGCTCCAGCATTTTGTTCTTTTGGACACCTGCATCCTTCTGTGGTAAATATTTAAATGTAGCAGCAGCAGAAGTTTTGAAACTAAAAAGAACTAAATAAGTTCAGGGAGGATAGGTGCATCAACGGTTATTAGCCAGGATGGGCAGGGATGGCATCCCTAGTCTCAATTTGCCAGAAGCTGGGAATGGGCTACCGGGGATGGATCACTTGATGATTCTGTTCATTCCCTCTGGGGCACCTGGTGTTGGCCACCGTCGGAAGACAGGATACTGGGCTAGATGGACCTTTGGTCTGACCCAGTCTGGCCGTTCTTGCATTCCTGCAGGGCTGGCCAGCCTCATTCCCTCGGCTTGTCCAGTGAATAATGCTGTGGTGGAGCTCCTCCAAATGCTGTGCGAGACTTCTGCTCAAGCAGCTTTTCCAACAGCCCTCGGCCTCCCAGCGCTGGCTGCATCCTAAGAGCTGAAAACGGGAGCTCGTTCTAGCCTGGCTCGTAGGTCTCTGTGTCTGCGTGAGGTCGAGTAGCAATGAACCTTCTTCCATCCTCTCAATCCTCCAAGCGCTTCGAGTGAGCCACAGACTCTGCGCAGGAATTGCACTGCCCGTTCAGCACCCGAGCGGAGTCATACTGCTGCGTTCTGTGTTACTGTGACACCTAGGAGACCTCCTTGGTGCTGTGCAAACAGAGCCAAAAGACAGTGCCTGCCCCAAGGAGCTTGCAATCTAAGGCAAGAGACAGACTGAGGACCGTGAGGAAACAATGAGACAGTCTTGGTCAGGATGACTGGCTGTGGGCTCAGTGCTGGGACCGCTGGGTTGATGGATTTGCATCACCGTCGTTGCTTTCCAATAGCTTCCAGGGCCCGCGAGTGCAGGTTGCTCAGCACATGGCAGGGTCAGGCCTGTGGAGACGCACTGTGAAGCGAGCTCTGGTATAATCCCTTGCCCAGGTGTCACGGGCTGAGACCCAAGGTAGGGCGAGTGCCTCTCCCTGCTGGGGACGATCCGTACGGAATCCGTACTGGCAAACCAGAACCCAAAGGACAAGCGGGATCTCTTTCCACACATAGGCGATGACTCCGTGGGTGCTCCGGGGCTGGAGCACCCATGGGGAAAAATTGGTGGATGCTCTGCACCCACCGGCAGCTCCTCTGCCCCAACTCGCCTCTGCCTCCTCCCCTGAGTGCGCTGCCAGGTCCTGCTTCTCCCCCCTCCCTCCCAGCGCTTGTGCCGCAAAACAGCTGTTTCGTGTGGCAAGCCTGGGAAGCCGGAGGAGGAGGGAGAATGCGCTGTGCTTGCAGGAGGAGGCGGGGCCAGGGCGGGGATTTGGGAACAGATCCAATAGGGGCAGGGGGGTGGAGTTAGGGCAGGGACTTTGGGGAAGGGGTGGAGTCAGAGCAGGCATGGCAGCACCCACCGGCGCAGAAGAAAGTTGGCGCCTGTGTTTTCACGCATGCTCAGCTGGACTCTTGCAGCACTGGCGGAGCCAGCACTGGGGACTGCGGAGCCAGGGGTGTGACCGAGGGGAGGGGGGGGATTCACCTGTTGAGGAAACGCTCTCCCTAGGGGAATCAATTGGAGAGACGGGTGGAGGGAGAATTGGTTGGACTGGGGAATTACTTGATCCCCTTCCACACCACACCCACTAGTACTAATTTGGCTCTGGCTGTGCGCCAGAGCCTTCTGCCTGCTCTGATCTGCTGAGCTCAGCAGCATGGGAATCCGGAGGGGACCGGTGTTTGCCCTGCATGAGTTGCTGTGGCAACAAGGGAAGAAAAAGCAGGGATTATGAGACACAAACAGGTTGAGCTGAGCTAGTTTTGTGGCAGAAGCGAAGATCTTTCCCTCCTCCCCTTCATTTAATGGGACTGAGTGGAAAATGGGAGTTGCAGGAGCCTGCCTTTCGCTGAAATCCCTTCTTGGCTTTACAGGGGGCCCCTGCTCCCCGGGGTTAGCAGTGATCCCACCGCCTCAGTAGCATGGAACACGATCTCTTTGTCCCCGGTTCAGCGGCCCTGACCTGGAAGGTCACCTGTGATTCCTGCCCTGCTAGCCTGCCGCTTAAATCAAGGAAAGTGGCCTGCGGTCTCCTGGAAAGGTAGCCGGTGGCTACCCCTTCTCTGTCACCGAGCTCCGTTCCCACAAGCCCGCGGGAGCACTGAAGGGGGAGGAGGGTGGGCAGTGGCTGTGCGTTGTTGGGCTCCACCAGCCAAGCCCGTCTCCTCCTCCTGGCTCTCTCAGCAGCAGACCCCGCAGGGTGGGAGGAGAGGAATAGATCTATTGCAGAGCACCTCGCTACATGTGTGTGGCACAGGGGAGGAGCTGTGGGACTCTTTCTGTCCTCCGGTGCATTGTCTTTCCGCTCCAGGTGCCTTTGGAAATCCAGGTAAAACGTCACCCCCTGTGGAGCCCAGGTTTGCAAAAACATGCCTGGGTCGACGGGGGGCTAATGGTTTTTATGGGTGCCAACCAGAAGTTTTAGTTTACACTTAAAACATATATTGGCCTAACAATACCAGGCAGGTGCTCAACACTGCTGGAGAATGAGGGCCCTTTCACAGAGGCCCCAAATCCCTAATTACTTTAAAATTGTCTCTTGAGCCACCTGATGGAGACCCTCCTTCCTGAGGTCTCACCAAAACCCTTGGATCAGTCCGATTTTTCTCTTACATGGTTGGGTCCTCTCCACCCCATCCCCTTTCTCCTGCACCAGGCTGTGGGTGGTTTTCGTTTGTGGGCTGCAGGCATGAAAGCTCTGCCCTTCTTCATCTGCTGCCGACCGAGCTAAAAATAAAGCCCCATCCCAGACAGAAGAGGAAATAGCCCAGTTCTTTTTGGGTTGCAGAGGCTGCTCCATCTTGTAATTTTTGCAAAGAAAATTGCCAGTTACCATGCAGGAAGAGTGTTTTTTGTGGCACCCTGGGCTTCTTTCCAGGGCAATGAAGAGCCGCATGGAAAGCGATGGGCATGGCTGCCATATCTTGATAGCTCTGTGGACTTGGGGAGTGCTGTGAATCTGCCCCTGCTGAGATCTCTGCAGCCTCCTGGTCTGCTACGGCAGACCAGGGAAGCCCACCATAGATCACTGCTTTTCCCCATGTTTGACTGGTGTAGCTCTGTCGTGTCAGGCTCCGATTGCACGTGCTAAGCAAAGGCCTGGTGGGCCCGCAGCACATGGACGGGAGACCTCCAGGGAAGCTGACCCTAGGGATTGCAGGAAGTGGCATCAGTGTTTAAGGGAGTGACCTGTTGGAGTGTAATAGTAGCTGGGGCTCCCCCCTCTTGCTTGGTACTGACCCCAGTGGCTTGGAAGAGTCTTAGAGTTTTTTTAATTTATTATTTATATTATCATAGAGCTCCGGCATGGGCCAGGCATGAAATGGCTCTTAGACTGAACATTTGGGCGGTGTTATGCAGTTCTCCACTCCAGGGTGGCTGCATTTCAGTGGTGGGTGAGGCACAAAGGATTGGGGACCAAAAGAGGATTGGGCCAAAAGAAATCTGATGAGGTTCAACAAGGACAAGTATAGAGTCCTGCACTTAGGATGGAAGAATCCCATGCACCGCTACAGACTAGGGACCGAATGGCTAAGCAGCAGTTCTGCAGAAAAGGACCTGGGGATTACAGTGGACGAGAAGCTGGGTATGAGTCAACAGTGTGCCCCTGTTGCCAAGTAATGGGCCAGTGACTTGACCAAGGCCCAGCAGTGGTCAGTGGCAGAACTAGCACTAGAATTCAGCTCTCCTGTTTCTGTTCCTGCAGTCTGACCCCTAGATATGCTGCTGCCATATTCCCTTATAGGGGTGGGATTTGCAACTTTCTTAAGTCTGTGACCAACAAATTAGCCAGAAACTTCTCCTGTGAGACCCACCATGTCCCACAATCGCTTGTACCCACAAAGCTTTGTGGGATTGGGTCACAGTATGACTTTTGGGTGTGGTGGAAGGGCAAGCTGGGGACTTTGTTTTTTTTCTCGTGCTGTAGCCCAGTATAACATGGTGAGGTGGCCTGTTTTAGGACCCTGCCTTGGAATGCCAGGGCTCTTCTGCCAAGTCACTTTAATGTCAGGTGCAAAACACTTCGTGAAGATGCCGGGAGTCTTGTTAGCTCCGGCCTAGGTTATCAGTGGGTTGGTGTGTCCCTCTCTGAGACAGAGGGAACTAAGGGAAGGAACGTGGGAGTCCGGCAGGGAAAGCCCTTGGAACAGCAGTCCTTTAGGGACGTTGCCTTTCTTGTTAAAGATCAAGCAAACTCCCTATAGGGGCTGAGTTTGGAGCAGGGTGTCTTTGTGCATGCTCAGTTCGGAGCAGCGTGGGAACTCCGCCTGCTTACACTTTGCTACAAATTCCCTTTTTCTGCCTCCTTTCTAGTTCTCGCCCTGCGCCCTGCTGTATTCCTGCTTTGGGTCACATGTGTCTGCCAGAGCTGTATTCCTGTGCTGACAGTCTAGGCTGCAGACTTAACCACGCACTTGTCTGTCATGCCACCTTCAGCAGCTTTGTCAGCAGCTGTATGAAAGGCTGCCCTTCAGCTGGGGATGGGGGCATCCATAAACCTGATACCAGCCAGCAGGAGCCCAAATTCTATTACCGTGCCCACTAAGCCAGTCTGGTTGGAGCATCGATTTCCTCTGCCTCACCCCTGTCTTTCCAATGGCGCACATTTTCCATGTGCACAAGCAGGAAGCTCTGGTGCTGGCATTATGCGCTTACCCCTCCTCTGCTGGCTTAGAGGAGCATGCATCCTCTTAACGAGGTGTGTGTGGGCGGGGAGGGGGCCGTGACGTGCCCAAGGTTACGCCATTTTCAGCTTGGAAACTGGCAAGTCAGTGGCAGAAGGGGGTTAGATCTTGGGAGTCCAGATTCCCAGTACTTTCTGCGTAACCTCTGGGTCTTCCACCTGCAGCGTTGCTGGTTTATATTCTCACGGAGCCACGTGAAAACTGGGTGCATTGTATTTACAGAGCACAGGGTTACACAGTGTCCTGGTTTGGCTCTCATTCAACTAGGCCTCTTTGGGTTTCCTCTGAACTTCTGGATTAAGTGTGAAGGGGCTTGGAATGCATTTGGTGATTTGCATTGAGCCGTCTCCCACAAGAGAATCATAGAATATCAGGGTTGGAAGGGACCTCAGGAGATATCTAGTCCAACCCCCTGCTCAAAGGGGGGCCAATCCCCAGATAGATTTTTGCCCTAGATCCCTAAATGGCCCTCTCAGGGATTGAACTCACAACCCTGAGTTTAGCAGACCAATGCTCAAACCACTGAGCTTTCCCTTCCCCCAAAGGGAGGGAGAGCCTGCCCACATGAGGAAGCTGGGTGGATTTGTAGGCACTGAAGAGTTGGATTCGGGGTAGTTTATGGGCTTGTTGATAAATACACTTGGGTATTGTTTGCTGGCTGAGTTCAACCTGCTCCGTTCCTGCATGGGATGTGGCGAGGCTGGCTCTGATGTAGTGGCCGATTGCTGACTATCTGTGGCCTCTGTTGCCTGCCTTCATGTATGAAGCAACTGCCTCACTCCCATCCTCAAAGAGCTCCCCCTCCCACCCAAACTCCCCTTCGGCATCAGATCCTGTGGGAAACTGCCATTCTTGGATGTTCATAAAGTCCACCATGGACCTGCTCCAGTGCATCTTCACTCATAGCCTCCTCTCTCTGCCCCTCCGTGCAGTCTCCCTGCTGGGGTACGGGAGAGCCTTCTCTGCAGCATCTGTGGATCAGCTTCCCTGTACTCATCCTCTGCCTCACTTACTCCATCTTATTTGAAATCTGTTGGAAGCCTGTTAGCTCTGATTCCCCTCTGGCTTAAACTGGTGTCAGTCGATAGTAACGCCTTGATTTCATTAGAGGTGCACTGGCTGCTTACTCCTACGAGTAGAGAGTTAGGGGACTCCTGCTGGTGTCTGCAGTTCAGTCATAGACTATAAGGCCAAAGGGGGCTGAGATCAGCTTGTCTGACCTCCCAAGCCAGAGACCTGCCCCAAATAATTCATGTTTGAACTGGAGCAGATCTCTTAGAAAAACAGCCGTGATGGAGAACCCACCACAAGCCTTGGTAAACTGTTCCAGTGGTTAACTACCCTCTCTGTTAAAAAGTGTGCACCTTATTTCTGGGCTGAATTTCTCGCTTCAGCTCCGAGCCACTGGATCTTATTTAGATCTTTGTCTGTCTGCAAGGCTGAAGACCCCATTATCCATTTTTTGTCTCCCATATGTAGGCATGTGTAGACTGATCATGTCATTCTTTATCCTTTGTTAAGCTAACGAGATTGAGAGCTGAGAGTCTCACTACGAGGGTGGTTTTCCAGTCCTTGAAATCATTCTTGTGGCTCTTTGGCCCTCTTCAGTTTATTAATGTCCTTCTTGAGTTGTGGATACCTGAACACACACTCCACCAGCAATCGCACCAGGGCCAAATATAGAGCTCCTCTAACTTCCCTACTCCTGCTTGAGATTCCTCTTTCTACATCCCTTTTGGCCACAGTATCACCCTAGGAGCTCGTGTTCAGCCAATTATCCACTGTGTCCTCCAAGTCTAGTTCCGCTGATGGTAGTGGGATTCATCATCATGGCATGTCCCAGAGGGCCAGAGTAGTCTCATTGCAAATCAAGCGCCCTCCTGGTTCGATCTCCAAGTAGGACCTTAAGGCGGCCTGACTGTCAGTTTGTCCATCATTGGCAGTCTTATCTGAAGCGTTTGGCACCTGTGTAACCGCTGGCCCTGTGGCGGATTTCCTCTGTAAACAAGCTCTGGAATTCCTCGGCTTCCATCCTGATCTGTCAGAACCAAGAGCGCCGGTGAAACTGAACAGGTGTTGCAGGAAGTTGTTGCGGGGTTTGGCTGTGGGTATCCTCATTGCTAATCTTGTCCTGCCACTTACCGTGGAGCGACAACGTCAATCCGGCATTCCTCGGCTTTCCTCAGTGCCCACGGTTCACTGCCATGCGATAGAGTTGGCATAACTGTGTGCGGTTCTGTAGGTCTGTGGCTTTGCAGCTCGGTATCGCAGTGTCCCCACAGAGGCTGCTGACTGGCATGAAACATGACAGCAGCTGCTGCTCCTACATGAGCCTTCTCCACCAGTGCCATCAGATATTGACGCTGTCGGATGCTTGCCGGTAATTGTTAATATACAACGCCATAAATGTGTGGCCTGCTGGGCCAGACGGATAATGGGTCTCTTCCCCACAGGGCCTTTGAGCAGAAGGCATTGGTGCAGGCAGAGTAGAATGTAGCTATTGAGAACTTGTTCAGTCGTTTGAGGTTGGCCAGGGAAGACCTACTTGAGACGGGGCAAAGGACCAGATGTTTGGTCAGACTCGACTCTGTTCTTCATTGCCAGGGACCTCCTCTGAACCTTTCACCTCTGTTCCCCCAGATTGGGATCCGTCTGTTCACAGTGCAGCCCCTAGCTTGGCTGCCCCCTTGGTCAAATCTCCTTGCTGTGGTGCAAGAGCCTTCCTAGGCCCGCGGACACTTGAGGGCCAGGTTCTTCTTGCATCTGCATCCAAAGCCGCTTTCCCTGGCAGCGTGGGACTCGAGCTTTTGCAGACAGGGTTGCTTGGATGAGATTCAGCTGCTCTGGCCGGATTCTTTCCTGTCAGCCACTAGGCAACCATGTGCTCTGCGTAAAAGACACTACACGGTATAAATCTGTGTGCTGTGCAAGCAGATGCTTGGCGCAAACTCCTGCGTATTGATCTGGCTGGGGAGCAGCTTTGAGGATGGCCTGCAGTACTCTAGGAGTGCTGGCGACAGCGTGGCGGAGGATGGGAGGCGGATTGCTGCATTGCACTGCCATAGGGGCTTAAAAATAAACCCCGTTGTCATTCCATGTGTGACGCCGCCCCCATAAATTACCCAGTGCTGTCAATCACCCTCCCCCATCCCCACCCCAGTTGCTGAAAGCAGGGCTGGGGGAGGAGAGGGCAGCCAGGAGCTGCCTGGGAGGGCCGTGGAGAGGACTGCAGCAGTGTGCAGTGAAGGCAGGAGCAGAAGGAGGGAGCAGGCACCTTTGCAGGACATGACTCCACCACGCTGATCCGTTCCTTAAGTGCCTTTTGGATTCCGAGGCTATATAACCACTTGACTGGGATCCTGGGGAATATGATCTGTGTTACTAGAATTTAGAACCTCTCCCGTAACTTTGCCGCCTGTTCGGCATCATAGCAGAGGCAGGTACGGCCAGGATACTTGCACGAAAAGACCGTACAATCTACAAATAGCCTCAATTTCTTTTGTGCCTCCTGCTTTGAGGTGGCACCTTCTTACTTTCCTGGAGACCAGCGGATCATCGCGGCCTGGGTCCGCCGCTGGGTGTGGGACACTGGTCTTCCAGATATCTAGATTCACAAGGGAAGGAAGTCCTAGGTGACTGGATAGAGCAGGGTCTGCGGTCGGACTGTCAAATATTCCTGGATTGAGGAGGAAGTGGTTAAAAGTCAGGACACCTGCGTTCTATTCCCTGGGTGCCCCTGGCAAGTCTCATAATCTCGCTGTGCCTCACTTTCTAATCTAGAAAAAGGAGTGTCTGGCCTCAAAGCCTGTACTGTTTGAAAGGCTTTCCCAGGAGTTATCAGCACCAAGTGGGCTCGCACGTGTGTTACAAGTGCAACAGTCACTGCATGAATTTCCAGTGATCCCAGAAGCTTTGTCATGGGCAGGTTTCTGGAGGACATGGGCCTCGAAGCATTAACTGGCCTAAATATATTCCACCCCTACTCTGACTTCTCTGAAATGGAGTTTGAGGCTTCCAGCCAGTACCGGGGAGAAGGCAGAGTCCTGCAGAAAGCCTGCTGCAGCTGGAAGTCGGCCAGCCTTCCCCTGGGGGAGAGAGCTGCTGCTGCCTCTGCACATTTTGTTAATAAGCATGTTTGTGGCTAAACAAAGGCCTCTCCGCACTCGCGTCCAAGACGTGAGCCAAGGCCATCAAATAAAATCCCCAGAGTCTGCTGGGGCTCCAGCCCTGAGGCGGAGCGGCCCTCGGATCTTCCCTGATGAGTTGGGATTTCTCTGGCAAGACTTATTCTGGTAGAAGGCCTTCTGACCTCGCTAGGGAGTCTTGCCCCGCAGACTCAGGCCTTGTATTGTGCAGCGTGTCTTCCTGTGTGCATGCAGGGTTTTGTGCGGTACAGAGATGGGGGGGAGACAGGGGCGTAGGCCAGGAAGAAGGGAGTTGTGTCCTTAGCTGAGACTTCAGATGGGAAGGCAAGGTGGAGAGATACAGGAAGGCCGCTCCTGGTAGCGGCTGCTGCAAGGAAGACGACTCTTGTGGCGAGGGGTTGGACCGCCTGGGGCTGGTGAAGCAGCTGCCTATAGGAAGCAGAGTTGGAGACGGGTAGAGAGAAGGCTGAGCTGGAGCTTTGCAAAGAAGGGAGAGCAGCTTGGCACAGGGCAGCCCAGGGAGTTGGCTGCGGAGGCGTTTTGTGCTCCCTGGGACACAGGAGCGTGTAGAAGTGTAAACAAGCAACAGGGAGGGAGGCGCGAGGTTCTCTGCAGAGCAGCTTAAAACTCAATTGCTGGGAGGCTTTTATAATCTGTGATCCCAGGATTTCTGGCCATGGGGCGTCTGGTGACTACAGTCCAAAGTGACTCTGCTTCTGGCTTGTAGTAGCAATTCTTCGCATTTCCCTTCCCTCTGAGGGTCATCCAGGGCTTGACAAATAGCTTCTCAGCACCCCTCTCTAACGAGCTGAGAGTGTCCCCATCCTGTAAACCCTGCTCTCTCACACCGGGCTAGGGTGATCAAGTGTCTCAATTTTTATAGGGACAGTCCCGATTTTTGGGTCTTTTTCCTATATAGGCTCCTATTATTTCCCCCGCCCCCAGTCTCCCCCATCGCCTGTCCCAGTTTTTCGTACTTGCTGTCTGGTCATTGTACACAGGCCACGCCGAGGCTCTGACTCCAGTCCCCTGCTCTAGCCACTAACGGAGCCGACATCTCAGCACGCCAGGCTGAGGCACAGTAGACAAGCAGGGATGCAAGTGCTCTGCTCCAGCTTCTGCATTACTCTTCAGCTCCTCTCCCGCATAGGAGCGGCTGCTGACTGCAAGCCCTCAAAGCTGTCGGTGGGGTTCGGGCACCAGATGAGCTGTTGTGGAGACGGTTCTGACCTGAGCTCGAACGTGGCTGGCAGTTGTATTAACTCTGTCCCCATTACAGATCCTGCTTGTCTCTTTGACCCCGTGGATGGCGTTTCTCTCTCCTCTCCCTCTTCCTTTCCCTAACTAGCTTCCTGGTGAGAGTCCTAGTGTTGCCAGGACAGGTCCCTCTGCTGCAGCAGCTAGCAGGATGGCTTTGTTTGGGATGACCTCGTGCCTGCACTGCTGCGTTGTTTCTGTTTCACTATCACCTGCAGCCCCGTTGTGCTAGACACCTCATGCAGAAGTATCTACAGCCCCTGCCACATATTGTGTATGGACCCAGTGATTTTTTCTCCTTTCTGCTGTAAAAGGTCAGGGCTCTGTCCTGCTTCCTCCCACACGCCTGCTATCACATTACACCTCTGCTGCTGCACCGCGATCCAGACCTGCGGCACCCCCTGATCTTCCAGCCCTGGCTCCCACACAGCTCTGCTACACCCTAGGGCGGAGCAACCAAATGGCACTCATTCTGAGTTACGTGGTGTCTGTGGGTTGTTTTGGTGACATTTTCGATGTACACCGTCACAGTTTGTTTGTCAGCAAACTACAAACATGCTCAGGTTGGGCCGAGGCACAGGCTATGCTTTTGTAATTGCTGCGTGTCCCTGCGTGATCAGATAGGCGAGCAAGCCCTTCCGTTTCGTAACTGGGGGGTGCACAAACCCGCAGCCCATGCAAACCATCTGCCTCTCCTGGCTGGAGTTGGTAAGACAGGGCAGCCAGGTGAGAAGGGGAGGACGGTGCCATCATCAGACACAGCTGGAGGTGGGGAAAAGTCACGTCCTGCATAAATGGACAGAGATGACGCCGTTTAGATAAAACAGGTTCCCATAGGAGGTGGAGTTGGGAGTGTTAAACTCCTCAGGCTTTTCTAACCTGCAGAGAAGAGACATCAAGGAAAGATGGAAAACCCCCCAGCCTAGCTACTGACTGGCTTGGAGGCCGGCTCAGATCTGTCCCAGGTTAGCAGCGAGCTCTGTGGTGACTCCTGCCTGAGATGAGCTGGTGGGGATCTCCTCTCAGTCCACAGCAGGCACCACACCCATCAGCAGTGCTCTGCTGGCAGAGAGGCCAGGTGGATAGGACTGGAGACTGTGTGCAGGTTGGGGGTGTGTGGAGGTGTGTGCTTGCACTGGTAGGTGTTAAGAACCTGCCCCTTGTTTGTCCCTGTTGGTGTCGCTCCCTGTTGAGCTGTGTGGCAGCCCCCAGGCGTGTCATGTTCATCACCAGACGTTTCATTTTCCTTTTTTTTCTTTTCTGTGTGTCTTTTTTTTGTTTTTTGTTTCCCTCCCCATCCCATATCCTGCGCGAAGACCATCGTGCGGGGAAACAAAACTGCCAAGGACGGCTCCCTGACCTGGCTGCTGGATGAGTTTGAGAACATGTCGGTGTCCCGCTCCAACTCGCTGCGCCGGGACAGCCCCCCCCTCCAGCCGCGCCGCGACCAGCTCTTCCACCAGAACGGCCTCAATGAGGGGCCGGCCAAAGCCCAGCCCCTCGAGGACAGGAATAAGGACCACAAAGAGAGGACTCGCCATGAGACCAGGAACGAGCTGGATCGGGACAGGGAGAGGAACCGGGACAGGGAGGAGAACCGGGCCCAGCCACAGCAGCCCCGAGGGCAGGAGCCCAGCAGCAAATCCACCAAGCACCCTGGTGGCAGGCCGCCCCCTCCTGAGTACCACAAGCCCTCTAAGGAGGGCAGGCCCAGAGCCCATGACCGGGATGGCAGGCGGGACTACCCTGCGGAGAGGGACTACAGCGAGCCGGCCGACCGCGTGGTCAGGAGGGATCGCAACGACGCCTCCGACAAGAGACCCAAGTCCACGTACACCGGGGAGAAAAGCCCGCAGTCCCCGCGGGACAAACGCCCGCTCTCCGGGCCCAATATCCGGACTCCAAATATCCCTGTCTCCGAAGGGGTGATGAAGACAGCTCAGCAGACCGGGCGGCCTTTTAATACCTACCCACGAGCTGAGACTGACCCTGTCAGGGGCACAGGTTCTCAGGTAAAGGTTCCCCCACCCCTCGGGCCATGATCCTGACTATCTGGCAGCTAAGGCTGAGCCGTGTTTGCACTCGGTTCACTCCCAACCTGCCATCAGTGCCCCCAAAGCAGATGCATCCTCCCAGGCAAAGCACCCCCCCTCCTTTGCTTCAGGAGTTAATCCTCCGCTAAAGGGCTTCTTCCATAAGGCATATCCACTCTTGATGGATTTAAGGCGTATCGAACCAGGTGTTTCTGGCTGGCTGTTGGCGTGGGTGGCGGGATGGTTTGTGGCCATCTTCCTGCTTGTCTGGGCGCTTCTGTGCATTGTGGCGCTAAACGTCTAGTGTGCAGCGAAGATGGTTCGTTCCTCTCGAACAGCTGCGCGCTCTGCGGCCGATGCTGCCTCCTGCAGGAGCCGGTTCCCTGGACCGCTGCCTCTGAGCCCGGTAGCAAGCCGATGCCACCGCTACACTGATCTCCTTCAACGGCTGCATGCTCTGCATCACCACTGCCTTGGCTCTCTGTCCTCCTCTAGCAAGCCTGGCACTGCCGCACCGCACTGTCATCCGGATGCAGCTTTGCTCCCTGCACTGTCTCCTGGAACAGCACATGTCTCCTCTACACGTGCTGCTTTCTCGGTAGCTCTCCCGCACTGCGCTCCTGCACCTTTCCTGCGGCCACCGTGCTCCCTGTAGCAATCCTGCACCGCCACTGCTCTGTCCTGTGTGTTAGGAATGCTGACGGATGCTTGAGGCCTCTCTCGCAAGGCCGTGTCCAATAGAACCACCTGTAGATGCTGTCTGGATGTCTGGTTCTCTTCTTCCTTTCCTCGTACCTTTTCCCTCTCCCCATAGCCGTCCCAGTGCAGATCTCTCGCTCTGTCTCTCTCATGCAGCAGTAGGTAAACTCTCCTCTCTAATCACTGCTGTCTCTCTTCAGACACTGTCTCAGTAAGTCTTCTCTGGGAATCCCATGGGAGGATGCCACACTGATGTCTTTTTCCTCTTCTTCCCTGTACCCTGTTGGCAGGGAAGATTTCAGAGTGGGAAGCAGCTTTTGCTCCGTGCGAAGGCAGTAGGCGGGCGGAGAGCCTGGGGTTGATGCTGCATCTCCTGGCCCCTCTGTTCTAGGTTCAGCTGCTGATGTGCTGTTTCTTTTTCCTCTCTCTCTCCTTCCAGGCAGAGCCCAGGTCTGCAAGGCCCCAGGAAATGACATCCAACGGGCCAGTAAGCGGGAGCAGTAGCTCCTCCAGGGTCCACCAGCCAGGCCAGCCAAGGTCCAAAAACCCAGAGCCACCCCATCCGGGAATCTCCCCACACGCATCAGAGCCCCACTTAACTCGCATCCCCCAGTCAGCCCCCCAGCCATCTTATTCCCAGCAGCCGCCGCCACCTCTTCCCCCCACGGCCTCCCAGCAGCCCCGCTCCCCGCAGCGTGAGCCCCAGCGGGTCTCCCACGAACAGTTCCGAGCCGCCCTGCAGATGGTGGTTGACCCGGGCGACCCCCGGACCTACCTGGACAACTTCATTAAAATCGGCGAAGGCTCCACAGGCATCGTCTGCATCGCCACGGTCAAGAGCACAGGGAAGCTGGTGGCCGTGAAGAAAATGGACCTGCGGAAGCAGCAAAGACGCGAGCTGCTGTTTAATGAGGTAGGTGGCATATCTAACCCACGGGAGCTTCTCCACACCTAGGTGGGAGCCCCACTGCTTCAGAGCCCAGCCTTCCGGACAGGCGATGGTGGGGACTGCAGTCCCCTTCGCTGGGTCGCAGGCTTGGAATCCTAAAGGAGAGCAGGCCGTTCGGCCAGGCTTTGAAGCAGCGCTGACACCAGGTGAGCTCTGTGTTCACCTGGAGGCCAGGAGCGCACCAGGTGCTTGACAGCACAGCTGGAAAAAGGCAGGGGGGAGATTTTCAAAAGCGCTTGCATGCCAGATTGAGAAGCAGCTTGGGATCAGCTTGAAAGTTCTGTTCTAGGTAGGGTCTCGTACTGCGCTCATCTCTGTAGAGTCTGAGCTCCTTCCAGACGTGCCTTAAGCAAAGTGACTGACATCTGTATGTTGGTTTTGTCATGCTGTGCCCTGGGCGGAAAGTATGGATTGGGCGGGGGATGTTTTGGACCGTCCTGTACACATGTGCGTTGCTATCTGTTGGAGAAGGAATTCACCCTTCGTTCCTGAGGGAGTTCGTTCTGCAGTCTCAGACCAGCCCCTGAAACGGCTTCGTCCCCTGGACAGATGAGCTTTACCCTTATTGCAGAAACTTGTTCATAGTGCCAGAGGAGTGTCGCTGATGACTGCGATCTTCATCGCAAAGTTTTAGTCCATCTTTGAGATATCCTGGGCCCAGGACATTGAGTGCCTTAAAGATAAAGGGAGAAAGGTCTTTGGCCATCTCAAGATGCAGATGGGCGTTCAGCAGGGTTTTCAGAAGGGCCTGAGTGAGTTAGGTGCCTGACCTGCTTAGATGATTTTGAAAAATCTCACTAGGCGCCCGCCTGCACCTTTAGGTGCATAAATTCCTTTACAGAGCCAGCCAATTCCCCCTGAAAGGTGACGAGACGAGACTCAGAAGTCAGTTCTGAAAATCGATGTAGGCTCCCCAGTTACAGAGGGTCCCTGCCCCCTTTTCCCCATGAGCTTCCAGTCTGACATTGGCTGTGATGCAAGGAGTTGGTGTACCAGGCCTTAGCAAAGGTTATGGCCGTAAAGTCGCAGTGGCAGGTTACGGGTACAGGCACTGTCCGTTCAGGATAATGGGCTGGCTTATGGCAGCAGTGGGGAGAAGAGAAGGGCTCAGATAAATCTCCAGGCACTGGGAGGGCGAATTGAAAGGAGCAGGGAGCATCGTTTAGGATGATCCCAAGGGGATTAATTAGGAGGAATGGGATGCGGTTAAGCCATGGACTGTTTAGGCTGAATCTCAGGAGATGCTTCCTAGCCTTGGACTCTGTTACCGCAGCTTCTCTCGCACTGTGGTTCACACAGTACAGCCTGGTCCCGTGGCGATTGGCTCCTCTTTATTTCCAGCTGTGAAACCATAAGGAGCTAAAAATGCATCGAGCGCAGCTAATATCACTTCTCTGTGTGAGCAACAGCAGCAGATGCCATTGGGAAACAGGGTGGCCTTGACTGGAGGAGGGGTGAGGGACAGGGAATGGGAGGGGGCAGGAAGCCAGGAGGCAAAGGCATGGCCACGCTGTGAGGCGCTTCGGGAGCCCTGCTGTATGAAGCTGCAGAAATCGCCTTCCCTTGGGCAGCCCCATTGCCTGAATCTCTTTAATCTGGGCTGGAGAAAGCACCACACAATGATCAGCTACATTCCCCTGAGGTGCAAACAGGCCTGCTAATGCAGAGCTGTTAAGGGCCCTTGTTAACCCTGGGCCGTCTGTCTAACCCTGAGCTCCCCAAGTGCAGCCACTCGCTGCTTGAAGGCGCCGCACGACATCCTCCTTTCAGTTCACTGCCTAGGAAAGCCCATGCGCTTAGCACCAGCCCAAGCCGAGCCCAAGCTAGTGTAGCGCAGGGTCTCCGGACTGCGCGGGGGGAGGCAGGATCGACGCTGGCTGCTCATTGGGCCCTCTCTGCGCTACCCCGGCTCAGCTGATGGGTTTGGATAGACGCTCCCCATGCATTCCTAGCATGGGCTCATTAGGGCAGGACCCTGTTAGCCTCGTTCCTCCCTAGTCACCGAATCAGCAACGCCCAATCCTCACCCAGTAGCACTTACTGTTACCTCTCCCTCTGTGACTTCTGTTGCCCACATGGCAAATGCCACAGGCATACAGTCTCCTTGTAGAGCGAGTGCCACCCGAACCGATCTCTAGCTAGGCCCTAGGGTGGCATTTCTGGTGGGGTGAACCCTGCCTTTTAGGGAACCACATTCGTCAGGTTTCTTTTACCCTCCTTTCTAAAAAGGCTTTTCCTCTGTACATCACGGAGCTGCGTCCTCGTTTGCGTTGCCAGCCCCGTTCCTGCGCCGGCCATAACGCTCCGCTCTGCACCCTGCTTTTCAGGTGGTGATTATGAGGGACTACCAGCACGAGAACGTGGTGGAGATGTACAACAGCTACCTGGTGGGGGACGAGCTGTGGGTGGTGATGGAGTTCCTAGAAGGCGGAGCGCTGACAGATATCGTAACGCACACCAGGTATGACGGGGGTGGGAATTCCTGCTCTGGGGCCTTGCGCCTGGGCCAGCTGACCCCTCTGATGCCAGCCTCTGAAGCAAGGTCGGCAGCAGCGTGGAAGCCTTAGATAGAAAAGGAGCAATGGGAATGCCAGGGGGTGAGCGTGTGTGTCAGGCTCCAGGCCTGTGCCTGGCAGTGGAGACACCAGGAAAACTAGGCCGGATGAGTCTCAGTAGCTCCAGCTGAGGAGTGTGAAAAGCCGGAGGGCAGGAGAGGGGAGCCCTGGAAACAGGCAGCTCAGAAGGGAGCTGGAGAGTTAGGTTCTATTTGTGGGTATCTCTCCACTGCAGGGTTAACTTGGGTGCTCCCCCAATTCTCACCCGAGTTCAGCAGTGCTGGAAACCCAGACTAGCTGGCCCCTGTGGACCCGAGCGAGGCTTTTGTGCAGGCTGGTAACCTGTCCACTTTGCAGTGAGGACGCAGGCTAAATCCCCGAGCACGGACAATCCTCCAGTGCCTACCCACAATTCTGTCTGTGCGCCCAGGACAGACACATTCACTGGGAAAGAGGCCTCGAGCGACTCAGCTTCCTGCAGTGTGAAGACCCATGGGATGTGCCCCCCGAAGCCCTAGCAATGCCCCCAGGGGGGAGTGCAGCACCTGTGACCTGAGTGTGGCTGCTTAGACCCGGGTGAGGCTAGCACGGGGACTGTATCGCTCTGCAGGGATGAGTCACCCAAAGAGACTAGCGGCAACCCCAGACAGGCTACATCTGCACTGGCCAATCAGCTCGGATGGCTGGCCTGGACTCCCTGGGCTAGCCCGGCCCGTGTGTGAGCAACCGCTCTGCAGGCGCTACCCGAATTACTGTCTGAGGACCCAGTCCGTGGTTCTCTGGGAAGTACTCCTGGTGTCTCAGCACAGTCCATTGTAGGAGAACTTGTCTCCCCTTCGGGGGAATTACGGGAAGGGCATTGGAGGGTTATCAGGGCTCCAGCGATTTAGCCGTTGTCCTCACTTTAGCATGCATGGTTCCAGCCCAAGTTAAAGCAGAGCCTAAAATCTAGGGACAGAACCCAGGAATCCTGACTCCCCAACCCCCACTCGAGGTGGGGACAGAACCCAGCAGACCTGACTCCCAGCCACGCTGCTGGGTCAGCTAGCTGGGCTTAAAACCGCTCCAAACCCAGGCCAGAGGTCTTCCTGTGCAGATGGTGGGGCTAGAGCCCAGGTTCGGTGTGTAGCATAGCTGTACCCCAGAGGCAAGTCTGAGGGTGTAGGCACTTCCTGTCCTAGGAGCGGGATGGGGACCCACCCACCGTGGGGCTGCAGAGTCACTCTCTGAGTTGCTTTTGTGCCTGGCACCTCCGCCCCACTGTGCGTGGGTCTTCCTTGCTGGACCACAGTTCTCCTCGAGCTCATTGCGTTCAGGTAGTAATCATAGCTGGGTGTATCTGCTAAAGGCAGGCTGGGACTTTCCGTCCCAGCTCTGCCAGGCTCGCTGTGTGGCCGTGAGCAAGTCCTTCCTCGGTTTCCCCATTTACGAAGTGGTGATAATGCTTCCCCCACCTGGGGTGGATCTGAGGTGAAACGAGAGCTGGCAAAGCACTTTCCGCCGATCTGACGCCGGGTGCCATGCCAGGGCAGTTCGCCCTGTTGCTGCAGAGCACCGGGAGGCTTGTCAGTGCTCTGAACCTTTCCCTGCTTCCAGGATGAACGAAGAGCAGATCGCCGCTGTCTGCCTGGCTGTCCTGAAAGCACTTTCTGTCCTCCACGCCCAGGGGGTCATCCACCGAGACATTAAGAGCGACTCCATCCTGCTCACCCACGACGGCAAGGTAAGTGACACGCACGCAGCTGTGCTGGGGAGTCCTGCGTTAACAGAGGATTTCTGCACCACATGGAGCTGGGTGAATCAGCTGTGCCCTCTCCTGTGAGGACAGCGACACCTAGGGGTGCGTTTTGGTATCTCTGCAACCGATAAATCGCTGCGTAAAGATAACAAGGAATCCGGTGGCACCTTAAAGACTAAAAGATTTATTTGGGCATGAGCTTTTGTGGGTAAAAAAAAGCCCACTTCTTCAGATGCATGGAGTGGAAATTACAGATGCAGGCATTATATACTGGCACGTGAAGAGAAAGGAGTTCCCTTTCCAAGCGGAGAACCAGTGTTGACAAGGCCAATTCAGTCAGGGTGGATGTGGTCCACTCCCAATAATTGGTGAGGCGGTGTCAATACCAAGAGAGGGCAAATTGCTTTTGTAGTGAGCCAGCCACTCCCAGCCCCTGTTCAAGCCCAGATTGATGGTGTTCAATTTGCACATGAATTGTAGCTCTGCAGTTTCTCTTTGAAGTCTGTTTTTGAAGTTTTGTTGTTCAAGGATGGCTACTTTTAAATCTGTTACTGAGTGTCCAGGGAGATTGAAGTGTTCTTCTACTCGCTTCTGTATGTTACCGTTCCTGGTGCCCAATTTGTGTCCATTTTTTCTTTTGCGTAGAGACTGTCCAGTTTGGCCAATGTACATGGCAGAGGGGCATTGCTGGCACGTGATGGCATAGATCACATTGGTAGATGTGCAGGTGAATGAGCCCCTGATGGTCTGGCTCATGTAGCTGGGTCCTCTGGTGGTGTCGCTAGAGTAGATATGGGGACAGAGGAGGCAAAGGGGTTTGTTACAGGAATGGGTTCACGGTTGGTGTTTCTGTGGTGTGGTGTGTAGTTACTGGTGAGTATTTGCTCCAGATTGGGGGGCTGTCTGTAAGTGAGGACTGGCCTGTCTCCCAAGGTCTGTGAGAGTTATGGATCATTTTCCGGGATAGGTTGTAGATCATTGATGTGCTGGAGGGGTTTTAGCTAGGGGCTGTACGGGATGGCCAGTGGTGTTCCGTTATTTTCCTTGTTGGGCCTGTCCTGTAGTAGGTGACTTCTGGGTACCCGTCTCGCTCTGTCAGTCTGTTTCCTCACTTCACCAGGTGGGTATTATAGTTGTAAGAACGCTTGATAGAGATCTTGTAGGTGTTTGTCTCTGTCTGAGGAATTGGAGCACATGCGATGGTATCTTAGGGCTTGGCTGTAGACACTGGATCGTGTGATACGTCCTGGATGGAAGCTGGAGGCATGTAGGGAAGTATAGCGGTCAGTAGGTTTCCGGTATAGGGTGGTGTTTACGTGACCATCACTTATTTGCACTGTAGTGTCCAGGAAGTGGATCTCTTTGTGTGGACTGGTCCAGGCTGAGGTTGATGGTGGCTGGAAATTGTTGAAAACTGGTGGAATTCTTCAAGGGCCTCCTTCCTGTGGGTCCAGATGATGAAGATGTCATCTATGTAGCACAAGTAGAATAGGGGCGTAAGGGGACGAGAGCTGAGGAAGCGTTAGGTTCTAAGTCAGCCATAAAAGCGTTGACATACCGTGGGGCCACGCGGGTACCCATAGCAGTGCCACTGACCTGAAGGTATAAGTTGTTGTCCCCAAATCTGAAATGGTTGTGGGTGAGGGCAAAGTCACAGAGCTCAGCCACCAGGTGCGCCATGGCCTCATTAGGGACACCATCCTAGGATTCTTGCCATTGGCTACGGCTCCCCTCTAGGGCTCGTCTCCACCGCAGCGTTAGCGTGAGGCACAACTCCAGTGTTGCCCCTAAGCTGACTCCCAGAAATGTCTAGCTTGGGTTAAGTGGCACTTTAAGCCGGCCCATTAGAGGGGGGTTGTTCATGCCCAAGTGCTGCTGACACTGGAGTTTCAAGGGGGAATGATGAAGTGGAGACGCAGCAGCTTGCGCTATAGCAACTCAGCTGCTAATCCAATCGCTCTGCATAGCTGGACGGGTGTTACGCAGTCTAGCCACGCTCACTAGAACTAGCTAGACTGCGGTAACTCAAGGAGTGCAGACAAGCCCATATCAATGTGCTAACTCGCGTGAGAACTCCACGCTGCCCTGTCGTCACTAGGGGCTTGTGAGCACTGTAGTGAAGATGCTGCAGTGCCGACAGGAGACCTTCTCCCTTCACTGTGGTTAAGCCACATCGTCGATAGGCAGTAGCTATGTCTCCCGTCATCGCAGCACTATCTACACCGGGGTTAGGTTGGTATAATAGTGTCGCTCAGGGGTGTGGTTTTCTCCAAATTCTCCTACTTTTTTTACAACCTCCTTTCCTATTGAGGTAGACTATGCTTTTTCCATTGTATGGGGAAGATGAGGGGAGCGGGCTGTGCGGGGGAAACCGTGAAATTGACTGGGTCCTGCAAACAAATGTAAGGAAAGAAGCAGCATTTTCTCTAATCTGGTTCAATTACCATCCATTTACACATGGTTGTAAAAAGTAGGTTAAAAAACCCTTCAGATAGTGTAAGCTGATTGTGTCCCCTTCAAAGCAGAACAAAAAAAGCTTTTTTTCCACATGTACATCTTCAGAGCGTTGCAGAAATGAGCTAAATCTCAGACTGCTAATGGAATATCCATGTTTTCTCTTTAAATAACGCTTCCATTTTAAAATCAAGTTGTTCATCTTTTTAATTTCCTACCAGGGCGAAAGTAATTGGCTCCTTTTCCCGTTGTGGCTCATGGCGAGGCTCTGTTCTAGGTCTTAACAGCATGGTTACAAGTCTCAAGTTCACCTTCTTTCAGAACCGAACCCAGCCCACGAGAGCTAGAAACGACTGTGCAATGAACCAAACCACTCTCTGTTTCCATATGGCACGAGTCTTGGCCTGTCCATGCCTTTCTGGGCAGTCCATTCGATTCCCCAGGCTCCCCTTTGGATGCAAATCTGACTTCCACACGAGCGAATCATACAGAAGCGGCTTCAGTCCCTCGTGCAGATTTGCGTTTCACGTGCTTTAAATTAAAAAAAGCTGGATTGATCTTTCCTTTGGCTCCATTTTCCATCTGACTGTGCAAATCTGCCTAATTTCTCAGGGCGTTTGCCATTAGATGCCGTTCAATAGCAGGTTTTGAAATCTCAGTAACTCCCTGTGTCTCTTCTCCCCACCGCCTTCATCCAGAAGGCCCAAACCTATTCTAACCTAGCTGTTACGGATTAATTGCCTGCCAAGCTTGCTTTTGAATCTGAGCCATTTTGGAGTTATACTGATGTGAAAAGGGTGTTTTGTTTACACTGATAAACTCCTGTGAGGCTGTTATACTTCTGACTATGGGGATTGTAAATCTTGTACTTGGGAGATTCTGATCACAGCAGGTGGAGGCTGGGGTGGAATTATGTACTTAAAAACTAAACAACTTTGCCAACTAGAGTTGATCACTGAAATGCTGAGCAGCTTAGGCTGTTTTTAGAATTAAACTTTCTACTCCTATGTTGCTTCTTCATGGTTCTCACGACAGTTGCATTTTTGGTCCCTCTTTCTCGGTGGGGTCAGGGATTGCTCTCTGTGGTGTTGCAGGCTGGTCTTGCAGCTGCCAGCCATTGTCCCTGTGCTAACCCTCAACCCTCTTCCTTTCCTCTCTCCCTAGGTGAAGCTCTCTGATTTTGGGTTTTGCGCGCAAGTGAACAAAGAGGTCCCGCGGCGGAAGTCGCTGGTGGGAACCCCCTACTGGATGGCACCAGAGCTCATCTCCCGACTACCTTACGGACCAGAGGTAAGGCCAGAGGGGCAGGTCCATGGGGGAAGTTGATCCTGGCCCCTTCCTGAGAAGGCTCGTCAAAGGGCTGTGGGAGGCCGCTGCTAGAGAAGGGAGATGGAAATGACAGTGTGGCAGGGAAACGAACAACCAGGGCCTGGGTGATCCCTAGTTTAGTGCCTGGGTAATAAACTGGCACCTCAGGCTCCCCCCCCTCGCCCCCCCAAAATCAGGGATACAAACGGAGGCCTCGGCACAGCCAAGGGCGCTCTGATCCACCTGTCGACCCTGCAGGGCAATGAATAGATGGTAAAACCCCAGCAATGGAAAGGTGGAGGCAGCCTTTAGCTTCCCAGGCCGCAGAGCAGGGCAGCAAGTTCCCATCAGCTCGTGTGGAATGAGCTGGCAGGAGTCAGTCCACATCCCACTGACGCTAACTGGTCGTTGGATCAGCAGCCCCATGAGGACGCCGGTGGGTCATTGGGTCTCCCGTGGGGCAGAATTCGGTTTGTCTTGTTCTATGATTTTGAGGATGATTGCGGTTTGTGCGCATTTTTTCTAATGTTTGTAGACCGAAAGGTTCACAGTTGTGGGAGAGGTTCAGAAAAGCAGGGGTGGTTCATTATTTAACGACTGTAGAGGTTGAGATTCAAAAAGTTAAAGCTTTATAGCCAGGACCGGCGCTAGAGTTTCTGGCACCCTAGGCGCCGGGACATTTCGCCGCCCCGGGCGCGGGTCTCGTGGCTCTGGCGGAGCTGTCCACGGGGGGGGGCCCATGGGCTGCCGGTCGCTGGTGCGCTCCCTGACCCGGGGGCCCCTGGCTGCCAGGCGCGGCGGCGGCTCGCTGGACAGCCCGGGGGGGGGGGGCGCCCTGGGCTGCCGGGCTGCGGCGGCGGCACACTGACCTCAGGGGTGCGTTGACCCGGGGCACACCTTGGGCTGGCGGCGGCAGGCAGCTGCTGCTGCCGGCAGCTCAGCCCCTCCAGCAGCAGCGGCTGCAACCATTTAAAAAATTTTGGGGGGGCACCACTTTTTGGTGCCCCCAAATCTTGGCGCCCTAGGCAACCGCCTAGTTCGCCTAAATGGTTGCACCGGCCCTGTTTATAGCTATTAACCTGCAAATTGTCAGCATCACATGTCAAAAGCGACGGAGTAAATAGCCTTCAACCAGACTCTCTCATACATTCTCAAGCAGCATTTTCCTGACTTTTGCCTGCCTGTAAATTTCAGTGATCATCTGTGGAAATGTTTTCCCTTGGTTTGTGCGTGTGCAGTGAAATTGATGGTTACACCTTAAAGGGTGGGGGGGGGGGGTTCTCTCCGTGCTCCCAAACCCTGGGGGCTTGTCTTGACTAGGAAGAGCTGATCATGTAAGGCAGAGTTAAGGCAGGTGTGCCGACTAAGCCTGCTTGAAAGTCTATCACTTTTCCTAGGCAGGACACACCCTGCAGAGGCTTCTTGTCTGTGGCCTATTATTCCTGTAGCCGGGAAATCCATCGTCTGCTCCTGGCACGTGTGTAGTGACAAAGGCCACTAGGTGGTGCTGTGTATAACTGCAAACTAGCAGGAAGTGCGTTTGGGTCCTAAAAGGTGCTTATGCTGACAGGTCGGACGCAGCCGTGGCCCCTGACTTTGGAAGACTCACCTGCTTGCTTTCAATTCATGGCATTCGTTCCTGGCTCCCGCGCAGCTTAGATGCATCTCTGTAGTAATAAAGCACTAGACACGCTTACATCCCTGCTAATCAAAGGACAAACTGTGGAGAAGGGGGCAAGGGGGGATTACTGCGGTGACAGATTTAGAAACGCACCAGTCATCTGGTGTAGCAGGCTAGGCTCTGAGTTTCTACACCAGATGACTGGTTTTTCTAACATGCAGCTGCTGTCTCTGTCGGATCCAGACTCCAGGCTGCCTTGCCCGGGGGAGTGTGGCCTAATCGCTCTTTCAGTGAGGCCTGTGATGCTTTTCACCTCTGGCGAGGGTACCAGTCTTTCTGATTTAAATAGGACACTGATGTGCTGCCCAGGGAGCACTCTCTAGCAACTCGAGCAGCATAGTGGGCTGGGAGCTATTCCTGGACTGGACACTGCCCCTCTGTGCTTCAGTTTCCCCTCCCTTTTGTCTGTTCATGCCGTAAGCTCTGGGGGCAGCGACTGTCCGTCACTCTGGGTCCTGCAGTGGCCGGCGCAGTGGGCCAGGTTCCCACCCATCATTCCATCGCCAGTCGCTGGCCCTTCGCATCCCTTTCGCCCATCTCGCCTCTCTTTGCAGGTGGATATCTGGTCCCTCGGTGTGATGGTGATCGAAATGGTGGATGGAGAGCCCCCTTATTTCAATGAGCCCCCCTTAAAGGCAATGAAGATGATCCGGGACAACCTGCCCCCCAAACTTAAAAATGTGCACAAGGTAATGAACGTGCTGCTCATCTCCTCCTCTCCCGAGTTAAGCAGGGGCAGGAACCTGGATGGGAGACCCACAGGTGTAGTCAGCTTCCGCAGCGCGTGGGCCTGAGTCTCCCTCAGATGGGCTTCCATGGGGGGCTGGGTATCCGCTCCAAGTGCTTTAGCAAGCTGGCCTGGTGAACTGGGTTCCTTTGTATTTGGGGGGAGGGCGGGGGGACACAGACACATCCCCTGAGGACGTTGATGTTTCATGGCGACTCTGAGACGGTTGCAGATCCAGACCCATGTGCGAATGTGCCCCTGGTGGGAGTGGCAAGAGCCTGAGGGAGGCTGATTCCCGGCTCTGCCACTGCGCTGCTGAATGATCCTGGGCAAGTCCCTTCCCTCCCTGTTAGATTTCATGAAGCTGTCGGTACAGGGTGGGTGTGGAACAGGATAATGGCAGGACCTGTGGACGTGTAGCAAAACCCTCTGTCTGCATTGTGAGAGAGAATGTGCAACTATGACGTTATGAGGTCTCCATACACGTCATGCACGTGATATACGTGTGTGCTCACACGCCTGCCATTGGCTCTCCAAGTGAGAGCATGGGTGAACCATTGCCGTGTTGTGACTCGGTTTCCCCTCCGACCTATTGTGCATTCTGAGTGCTTCGAGGCAGGGACTCCCTGTACACACACAAGGGAGCAGTTAATACGTGATCTACCGAAGGGCTTCCCTTGGTCATGGCCACAGTCGGGGAGTGAGCTCCACGGTTTTTGGCATGCTGAACCACGGAGCCGCCACTTTCTCACAGCGATTGTGCTGCTTTTGCAGCAAGCGAGGCATTAAGAGCAACCACCCATTTTACAGACTCGCTTCCTGCTTGTGGGGGGAGAGCACCGTTCCCAGGAGAGCCGAGGCAGAGAGCTTTCTGCGTTGTTCTCCACCAGGGAACCCTGCCTCTATGTGCTCCAGCCCCCTCTGAAGGGTGTGTAGTGGGGGCACGGATGCTATAAAACCCAGAGAGGAGTCACTTGTTAGCATGGGTCTCTGGCTGCGTGGGGTAGGGGTGTGTGTCTCGCGTGCACTCGGGTTTGCTGTCTGGGGCTGGATTGCTCTGTGGGTAGGCAGGTGTCTTCCAGGATCTGTAGCATGTTGTCTGTGACTCATTGCCATGTGACTTCAGAGGCCAGATGACTTGGCACATAAGGCCTGGGGTGAAATAGGGTGAGCTCAAGAGACCTGTGCCCGGGGGATGGAGGTTGTGCCAGTCCATAGCTTCCCCCCCTTCCCTTCCCCACCTCCACCCCGCCTAGTTCCTGCTTGCTGCAGGGTCCGGGTGGGTGGCTGACCCAGGGGAGCTTAGGGCTGATGTCATGCTCCTCTGGCAGTGGCTTCTCTAGTTCCCAGTAGCACTTGCTCTTCTCAGCCCCTGACTCATGGCTGCTCCTTCCTCCTCCTCCTCTGCAGGTTTCTCCTTCCCTCAAAGGATTCCTGGACCGCTTGCTGGTGAGAGACCCGGTCCAGCGAGCCTCCGCCAACGAACTCTTGAAACACCCCTTCCTGGCGAAGGCCGGGCCTCCTTCCAGCATCGTGCCGCTCATGCGGCAGAATCGGATGAGATGAGTGCCGGCTGCACCAGAGAGAGAGATGCACACGCCGTCTGACCGCTCCCCACTCGGCCGCCCTGCCTCGGCCCCTGGCCCTTCGTTCTCCAGGGCGCTGCTGCCGTTCCCTTTGGCCGCCGCGGCAGGGATGGCGGCTCCCGACAGCCAGAGCAGCAGCAGGAGCGTCCGGCTCTCTCGATCCCTCCGGGTTTCCGGCGACAGCCCGTTCCCAGTGGGGCCAGCGGTTCCGTTAACTGGATTTACAACTGTGCCACTACTGTCATGTCTGTGGCAGGAGCTCTCCTGCCCGTCGCACCATACTGCTGAGTGGAGGGGGGTGGGGGGCCCAGCTGGGGGTGGGAGGGGTAGGTTTTTTTAATGACTTTACAATTTCTGATCAAAACGATAGTTTTTACACACACACAAAGACGAGGTGGGTCCAGGAGCGACAGACACTAAGCAACTCAACACTGGAACGTCCAGCCACGGCTAGAAGCGGCTTTGCCTGTTCCTCTGGCTGCGGGCTCAGTCTTCCCCAGGCTGGGCCAGGAGTGGTCAGGGTAGGTAGGAGCGGTTTTGTTTAGCTCCGTAGAATTTGGGTTTCTTCAGTAGGGTGGGCGCCAGCGGCAGGGCCTCCTTCCCAGTAGGGGGGAGGATGCCTGTAGATGCAGCCGGGAAAGCAAACGGCTCCTGGTGCTGGGTGGGTGACAGCCCCATCTTCCCCTGCTGTGTCCACCTCTGATGCGTAACTGCTGAGATCAGCGCTGGTTGTGCTAGGTTCGGGGTCTCCAGCACACCGTCCCTCGCAGGAGATTAGAGGCGGTTTCTGCAGGGTCTCCATGCTGCTCCCGTGCCCTCCCCCCCATGGCAGGCTCTTCCATGCTTGTTCTGCATTGAGGTCTAGACATGTGCTGCTGCTCAGTTCCCGGGATGGGGGGAGCAGTGACCCGGCCCCTGGCCTCTTGGCTTCACAGGTTCTTTTCCATCCAAGTAGCCCACAGTGCGTGGCTCACCCGTTCCCCGGGGGCTCCAAAACACAATCCATTCCAGCCCCCGCTGCTAGAACACAGGAGCCTGGTGGGCAGAGACTCTGGTATCCCAGCATGCAATGGCCCTCCTTGATCTGTGCAGCCTTGCATGCTGGGATACCTGGAGTCTCTGCAGCGTGGGGGAGCGAGGTTCCCCAGGCTCCCGGCCTGTTGCCCTCAGTTTTGGGCAGCCTGTGGGGTCAGAGAAATGAAGGCCCCAGCAGCCTATGGGGACCAGAGCGCGTTATAGCTCTCTGGTGTAGTCTGGCCTTTGGGGCTTGTTGGCTCACCTGGGAAAGATCCTGCCTGAGGAGGCTTCCCATCCTTGGCAGGATCTTCCCCCTCGGCGCAGCCCCTGCATCCAGCTCAGCATAGGGAGGAGGTGACCGGGTCTGGTCATTGGTGTGGGAAGGGAGCTCGGAGCTCAGCATCGGTCGGGGGGTGGCCTCCTCTGGGAGCCTGGGGGCTGGACTGAGCTGTGATCTCTGACACCAGCCAGGAAAGGGGGGCGGCTTTCCGACCCCTTAGAGAGACTCTTCTGTGCGAGGCTGGTGGGCAGAGCGCTGGGCCCGCCAAGCAGCCGTTCCGTGCCAGGGCCAGGACACGGCTCCAAAGGAAGAATCGCCCCGAAGGTGGGCCAGCATTTTGTTGCTTCTACTTTGCATTCTGCCAGGGGGCCACGGGGGGGCTGCTCGGGGGGTCCTGCGTGCAAAAACTGAGCCATTTTGAGGAGGATCCCCCCCACCGCCCCGTGCGCGCTGTGCAAGGAACATGCATGCTGTACCACACCGACGACTGCATGCTTTCTGGGGAGTGGGAGGGGTCTAGGGATGGGCTTTCTTTACCTGCTTTTAGATACTTCAGTTACAGCAACTGGGTCGCTGCCTTTTTTCTCCTCTCTGGGAGCCCCCCCAGTGCAGCAGGAGTGGGTTGGTTACAGGCCCAAGGGGAGTGTGTGTTTCCAGTTTTTATCTGGTTTTCCTGGCCACTGGATTCTTCTCTGCAGAACTGCACAGCAGTCATGCTGCTCGCTGCAAGAGGGAACTGCAGGGCAACCTGCCTCTGGAGACCGACGGAGAACGTGGGTCCCATCAGAGATTTTTATTTGCTGGGCCTAACTCTGCCATGGGTGGAAATTGGCTCCCTTGAGCTCACTGGGGAGAGCGGAAGTCGGTCCGCTTGGGAGGCAGCCCCGGCAGTGGTGAAAGTTGGCTCATGCAGGAGATCTTGCAGAGCGCTCTGTGCTGGCCAACGCTGCTCTTCCCGAGCTGGTGTCTCGCTGGGGTTTCAGGGAGAGCAGGATTGAGCCAGGGCTGCGGCTTGGTCGGCTGAATGCGTGACCCGTCCTGGCTGCGGAGGGCGCCTCAGGAGCTCTGTTTCATGCTCTTTTCCCATTAGGCTTTAGCCTTAGTGTTTTTAAACCTATAAACTAGTTCACTAAAAAACCCTTGCAGTGCCCAGCAATGTGCCCAGGCTGTGTGTATTCACCCCCACCCACCCACAACTGACCGTGGGGGAAGCTCTCTGCCCCCAAAGCCAGAGCTCCACACAGACGGGGTGGGGGTGGGTCTCGTTCGATACAGCCCCTCGGGTACCGCGCTGCCCCTAGGCTCTCCCCTCTGAGCCTGGGCCCTTCGCCCAAACTCCTGCCTGGGGTCCTGGGGTTGTTCTCATCTCTGACCCGTTGACATTTAAACTCCTGCTGTTTCTCAGCCTGCTTAAATTGTAGCAAAGCCTAGGGGTGTGAGACAGTCCCACGCTGTACAGGACCCCCGGCCTTGCCACTTCTCACACCCCTGGTCTGCTCTGACATAAACCACATCGGCTGGTGCTGACTTCCTTCCTTCCTCTCCCTCGTAACCCACCCCCCGATCTCCCCACGCAGGAAAGTTTAACCAACGGTTATCTTCATTGGGGTTTTCAGATCAATTCCGCAGACCTTTGCCTGTCTCTCTTGCCTCACCCCATCACGGTGTGTTACTGGGGACACTCGCAGCCCCGTCCTCTGCTGCTCAGCCCCCCTAACCTCTCACTGAGCTGGCAGGGGGGACCCTTCAGGGCTCACGGACTGAGCAGAAGGGCTTTGTGGGTCACATGGCAATGGCGACTCAGCCCTCAGCCTGCCACTCAACGGCCCTCTGGGCTGATTCAGGAGCCTGGGTCTCCTTTGAGCAATGGGACCTGGGGTGTGGTCGAGCGTCCGCAGGGGGCACAAGGACTGGGGGGAGGGGTTGTCCTTCCACTGGCACCAGCGTTAGTCCCAATTTGTGCCACTGTAACAGCATCTGTTCCTTGGTGTCCCGGGCCATCTCCCCCCCTGGTTAAATCAGCCTCTCGCGGGTGGGGCCTGCTCCTCAGCTACTGTGGCCCCATTGCCTGCTGAGGATCCGCTCTGTTCGCTCGCTACTTCCCCGGGTGACCCCTGCCCCCAGCCAAAGAGCTGCTGCCCTTTTTCTGAATCAGTCCCTCGTGGGGAAAACTGCAGGGGCGGGGGTTTGTCAGGCAGGCCTGCTTCCCCACGCTATGGCAGCGCACGCCAGCCGTGGACTTGCGACAATCAGCACAGGCTGTTACGCAGCCATGTAAGACACTAGCTCCCTCCCTGCCCCACATCTTCCGCAGTGAACCTTCCCGGTGCACCAATCCTCTGAGAAACCGGGCTAGAAATGCCAAGGGGGGCCGGGGAGGGGATCCTGGCAAAGCACTCAAAGGCGAACTGGTGAACTCTGTCTAGAAACAACTACTGACTTGTTTTCTTGTTACTATTTTTTTTAAAGAAGCTATTTATATTGTCATTTTGTAACACTACAGTATTCCCGATGGGGGGAGGGAGGGTTGGGTTGGACGGATTTGCTGTGGCACTAAATGCTCCCGGCACTGACTCAGCCATGGACTGACTTGTATAAAAACGGAATTGGATCTTGTGCTGTGAGTTTGGGGTTGGGGGAATTTTTTGTTTCTGGCGGGCCTGAGCCCGGCAAAACTTTTCAAAGAGTTTTGAGGTTCGTGTAACAATTACAGGCTTTCTTTTTTTGGAGGAAAACGAAACACTGACCTTGTGTGGTTTCTTTGGGAGGCGGGGGACTGGTGTATGTGCAGTTTCATGTGCTGCGGGGGCTGGAGCTGGGGTGGTTAGACAGTGGGCTGGGGGGATGGTGCCCATTGCTTGCTCTCAATATGTTACATACCTTCCTGGGGAGAAAACGTCAGCTACTCCAAGCACTTTTAAGCTGGTGCAGCAAGACAGCCAGAGTCCAATTAGAAAAGGCAGTGATTTTTAACCAGGCCGCATGGTTAACCCTGGGACCGAACTGAGGGACGCGCTGCGTTCTCCGTCTCTTGACACCTTCAAAGCCAGGCTGGGGCCCAGACCCGGCAAGCCTCTGAGTTGTCACTGATTTCAGTGGAAGCTGGGAGCTGGGCAGGGCTGGCTTTCCGGGAGCGAGAGGCTTGGGCTCGCCATGCAGGGGACATGGGTGGAAACCTTCAGCCTCTGATCTCCAGGTGATCCGACCCAGCTCCTCCTGGCCTGGATGGGATCAGTAACCGCCCCGTGGGGCTGTAGCTGAGTGAGTTGAACATGCAGCGGGATCCCACTGGGCTGCATGGTGAGTGCCAGGCCTGCCCTAGTCAGCGCTGCAGAGGGAGAAAACGGAGAGAGAGGATCAGGAGTTCCCTGGCCCCTTAAGGGAATAGGGCTCCCACTCAGCATCCCAGGCTCCTTTGAAAGAATACAAGTGAGGGGGGGGGAATCACCCCCCCCAGTGACTTTTAAAGGCATCATCAATCCCTCAGTGCCCCCAGGGTGCCCTTTTAAAACAGAAAGTAACAGTCATCTTCAGAAATACCCTCCAGCTGCCTGTTCCCCCACATGGCTGGGAGGAAGGAAGCTACAGATTTCCCAACCGGAGAGGTCCCACCGCACCCAAAAGCGTACGGTAGGAGTGTGTAAATATGTCTCCTGACTGAGGAGCTGTGTCTGCCGCTGCCGGGTTTCAACTGCGATCTGGCTCTCGCCTACGCCCGTGGGGCTGCCATGCTCAGGTTGGGTCTGGAGCCCACAGGGAGTTTAGGGGCTGGGCCAGGCCCATCGCAAAGGGCACAGGCGCCAGTCCAGCCATCCTGCTTCAGGATTGTTTCAGCTGGATGCCGCCTAAGCCCAAATAGCGGCCGGTCCGTGCAGCCTGGAAGCCAGCGCTGACCGTGCTAATCTGCTGAAGAGCGTCCACACACGCCGCTGCTCTGTCCTTGCTGCGCCGCCTGCTCTGGTGAGTGCAGGGCAACCAGCCAGTGGTGGAGTCACCCAGCGTTTCACCAGGACCGTGTCTAGGCACCAAGCTCCCAGCACCTGCCGATCAGCCAAATCTGAAGAGCAAGGGGGCTGCCCCAGTGGAGGGCAGGGGCTGGCAGTGGGCTACAGCAGCCTCCCCCCACCATGCCTGGCCCCCTGTGTTACCATAACTCAGACGTGTGGGGCAGGGGCCCAGGGTGAAATCTATTTACAGCTGCCCCTGGAGTTCAAGCCACACGGCTCTGTCCCTAGCCACAGGCCCCGTCTGTGCTGCAAAGGGCTGGCTTAGCTCCAGCGGCCAGGGCTGCGATTGCTGAGCGAGGCTGGTAACCCCCCCAGCACGGATGCAGTTATACCAGCTACCCCGGGCTTTTCCTGTGACAGCTCATCTCGCTGGGCAGGACGCTGGAATAAGGCACTAGCCAGTGCTGGTATCCCTGGGAGCTTTTCGCTGGCCTAGTATCCTGACTATGGCTCTGCAGGCAAAACACTCCTGGTGAGGTAAAATTCAGTCACTGGGTCAGCGACCCCAGGGGTGGAGCCCTGGGCTAACGGGGAGCACGTTTGTGTGTAGACAAGGCCTCAGATTTGCAACTTCTCAGTCTCAATCTGCACGTTTCACAACGGCAGCGCAGGTCGCCGCAGCCTCCCGTTCTAGACAGGAACTGAATTCTTGTGGGGAGAAAATCTGTCTCATGAGCCCTGCCCAGCCCCGGTGCAATCGGAGGGGCCCTGATCTCCATCGGGGTTTGTATAGAACTGAACTCCGCTGGGGCCAGGAGGTCCTGCCAGGATAGAACCATCATCATCCGAAAGGAGAAAGGCCCTTCACTGACCAGCGTTAACCACCGGCTTTCAAAGGGAGCCAGATACCACCATGATGGGCCCTGGCTATTGACCTCGATTGACTAGAACAGACGTAAATTAATGTTTGTAATGACCTACCGTGTCCTCACAGGGTGATTTTTAGCTATAGGGTTACAGGGGGAGTGGGGAGTCAGGTTCTGCTGGGTTCTGTCCCCAGGGCTGGGTGGGGCGTGGGGGTGTATTGGGTTAGAGAGGGGAGCTGGAAGCCAGGACTCCTGGGTTCTGTCCCCAGGGCTGGGTGGGGCGTGGGGGTGTATTGGGTTAGAGAGGGGAGCTGGAAGCCAGGACTCCTGGGTTCTGGGCGGCAGCTGGAGATACCCTAACATCCTGTGCTGTCTCGGCAGGGCCTCGCACTCGTCTCCTGCCCTGAAGCTAGCCCGAGAGAGGGGATTCCCTGCTGCTCTGCTGGGGGATTCACAGCAGGCAGGGTCCAGTAGCCCCTGACACACAGCAGGAGCCTTGAAAGCCTGGGGAATTTCTGACCACCTGAGGCTTTCCACGTGCTAAGAAAAGCCCCTTTCTTTCCCCGGTAGCACTGAGATCTCTCCCAGCCCCTCGCTTGCTTTAATACGCTGGGTGCTGCAGGCCCGCGGGGCGATCACAATCCAAACCTACCACCTGCCTCACTGAGGCCTTAGCTTGAAATTCCATTCTCCCCACTCAGGGGGTTCTGCAGCCCCCACAGCCCCCTCCCCCTATACCCGTGTCCCCCATTTCCCCTCCCCACTAGTAGTAGTGATCTTTTTGGCTGGTAGAGGACTGAGAAGTGCCTGGCCTGATTGGGGGGTGAGGGAAGGGACAGTGCCCTGACATGGGGCTCCAATCTTGGCCAGAGTCTATGCAGCACCTGGCACAATGAGGGCCCTGATCTCGGTTGGGATCCAGGCTGCACCCAGCACAATGGGACCCAAATCTCAGGGACTTCAAGTACCACCGTAATGCATGTGCTACCCAATATTTTCATCCTCCCCGTGTTCTGGTCACAGCTGTAATGATCTGGGTTCAGGGTGGGAAAGGGGCCCCATGTCCCAGTTCCTCATGGGGAAGGCACTGCTGCATGGGTTGTCCCGGATTTGCCCCCCTGATGCCTCCGAGACCGTGGAACTGCTGGGGCCCAGCTGGATTCAAGGCGGCAGGTTTCGGCTTCTTAGACTCGTGCCAGTGGAGTGGCTGATCATAGGGTGCCGCATTGGCCCCTCAGGAAATCAGTGCTGGGCTGAAGAATTCCAATTTCTTTTCCATGTGAAATTTTGAAAACTTTGGGGGATTCCCCCTTAAATTTCCCATGGAAAATTTTGGTACTTTTTCAATCGCCTTCATTTTCAGTTTCCCCTAAAAGTTGTCAGTAACTGCAGCCCTTTGAAACAAAAGCCCAAAGATTTCACTGGGAAATCGCCCTTGTTCAATGACATTAAACCACCAGAAAATCGTCAGCTGGGATGAACAATGATCACCTCCATCAAAAAGCCATTTAAAAAAAAAATCCTCTGATGAACCAAACCTCATGGGGCTCTAAGCAGGACTCATTGGCCGTGCCCGGGCTAGACAGCTGGACTGCTTTAATCATCCTGGGGTAACTTGAGGGTCTGACTGCCCCATGTGTGCAGGCGTAAAGCACTCACACCTTGTTAGCATGAATTATATTACTGTAGTGCTTAGGAGGCCGATGTGCCAGGCGCTGTACATTTGTATTGCTATTGGGTGTATTACGGTAGCACCTAGGAGCCAGTCATGGACTGGACCCCATCATGCCATGCGCTAAATATTATTATCACTATTTATTATATATATTACGGTAGCACCTAGGAGTCATGGACATGGACCCCATTGTGCTAGGCAGGAGATAACGGTTTTTACTGCTATTAGGTGAATTACAGTAGCAGCAGGGTGTCCCACTCATGGTCCAGGACCTCATAGGGCTAGGTGCTCCCGTAATACACCTAATAGCAATACAAATGTACAGCGCCTGGTGCCTTGGGGTGCCTAGGTGCTATCGTAATAGAGCTAGGAGCAATATCCCACCGCTGACACCCAAGACCTTGCCCACCCAGAGGCAAGGTGTGACCCCAGATCACTTCACACCCAGCGAGCTTTCCTAGAGCGGCCTGGCGGATCAGCCCCCTCCCCCTCTTGGGGCACTTCCCCATTGCCGCCCCATTCTTCGCTCACCAGAGCGATGCCTGAAGGTGACGAGGCAGCTCAAAATCCACCCTCCCCACCGCATCTCTGAGTCCTAGCCCAGATCTAAAAATAGCCAGGCAGATGGCGAGATGGGCCGTGACAGATGAAGGAGGAAACCACTGTCCTAGAGCTTGTGGAAAAAAGCTGTGAATCAGACAGCTGAGCCACCCCTCCCCATAACATCCTGTTTCACCACAGTTAGAGTCCGAGCCTCTACCGCATCCCTGCCCCGCAGCTTGGGCCAGGCATGTCACAGCCAAAAGACAGCATGCTTGGAAGGGGCTGGGCACTGCTAGGGAGGGTGGCCAAGGGTTAAGAGGTGAACCTGGGACTTGAAAGACTCTGGTTCAATTCCTTGCTCTGCCACAGACACCCTATGGCCAAATCACTTAGCTGCTCTGTGCCTCAGTTTCCCCACCAGAACAATGGGCATAACAGCCCCACCTCACACATGATTGTGTGAGGGGCTCAGAGATTAGGAGAACAGAAGCCAGGTAGGTACTTAAAATAATAATCTAGTTCTTACATAATAATCCCCAGCTCTAGTGCTTTACAGAGAGCTCAGTTGCCGCATCTGTTTTACATGTGGGGAAAGTGAGGCACCAGGTGGGGGAAGTAACTTTCCCAAGTTCCCAAGGGCTGTGGCATAGCTAGGGCTAGACCCCAACATTCCTGATTATCTAGCACTCTGTCCGCTAGTGGCGGAGGAGTTGGGGCCACCGATGACCCATGCTGCGAGTCTTTAGACAGGGGTAGGCAACCTCTGGCACGCATGCCGAAGGCAGCACATGAGCTGATTTTCAGTGGCACTCACGCTGCCCAGGTCCTGGCCACCAGTATAGGGTGCTCTGCATTTTAATTTAATTTTAAATGAAGGTTCTTAAACATTTTGCAAACCTTATTAACTTTACGTACAACAATAATTTAGTTATATATTATAGACAGAGATCTTCTAAAACGTTAAAATGTATTACTGGCCTGCGAAACCTTAAGTTAGAGTGAACACATGAAGACTTGGCGCAGCACTTCTGAAAGGTTGTTGACCCCTGCTTTAGACAGTTGTTGTTTTCCTACAGTCCCAGGTCCTGCAGACATTAATTCAATGTATTACAGTGATACCCAGTTGAGACCTGTGTCTGTACAGCGCCTGCCACAATGGAGCTCTGGGCCATGATTGAGACTCCTAGATGCTACTGTAATACCTATAATAAATAATACAGCCTAAACAGACCAGAAAGAAAAGAAATTATTCCCATTCTCCATATGGGGAAACTGAGGCACACCACTGTCTAAAGACTCAAAAAAAAAAAACCCAAACAAAACCAGACCATCCAGAAAATTAGAATGTCTCCCTGAGCTCTTTCCTCATCCCTCACCTTGCTTGAGATGTGACTCAACAATTGTCCTTGTTCTCACGCAGTGCATCAATTCTCTTCTTGTTAGGCCTTCTCTCTATGGGGGACCTTGACTGACATTGGCTATTCCAGAATAACCTGACATCGTTTTGCAGAGAAGAAAACAATAGATCAGTGCTTCCCTGGTAGGAGATCAACCTATTATTCCTCTCCCGGTTAAAACACAATTGTGGTTGGTTCAGAATTGCAGGAAATTCTCCGGTAGCATGTTCACAGCCCATGCACCAATAAGCCCAGCTGCAAGGCAGAAGTTCTCCCTACCGGATCCCTTGTCTAGGGATAAGAACATAAGAACGGCCAGGTCCATCTAGCCCAGTATCCTGTCTGCCGACAGTGGCCAGTGCCACATGCCCCGGAGGGAATGAACAGACCGAGGAATCATCAAGTGATCCATCCCGTCACCCATTCCTAGCTTCTGGCAAATAGAGGCTGGGGACACCATCCCGGCTAATAGCCATTGATGGACCTGTCCTCCATGAACTTATTTCCTTCTTTTTTTGAACGCTGTTATAGTCTTGGCCTTCACAACATCCTGTGGCAAGGAGTTCCACGGGATGACCATGCATTGGGTGAAGAAATGCTTCCTTTGATAGCATCAGTATGGGTCTGTTTATAGATGAGTAGCAAGAGCTCAAAGAATGTTCTGAGCTATACTTGGAAGTTGGCCTCCTAGAGCGATGTCTGTCAGGGGGATGATATGTTTGACCAATCTAGCTATGCTGGTACAGCCTGCTAGTCTGTGGATCCAGTTACACCAGGATATAGGTGCCTCCCACCTGGATAGCTTATTCCTCGTCCCATATAGGAATAGTGCCAACTTGGTGGAGTTGCTTTAACTAGGCCAGAATAGTTCAAACGGTACAACTTTAAAGCGCAGTGAGGCATTTACAGAACTGAGCTCTCTGTTATTAATAGCCCGAAACCCAGGTGGCACAGTTAGAAACAACTTACTAACCCACGGGGTCGAACTGACTGAAAAAAAACCTAATTTTTTTTACTAAGAAAAATTTGGGAGGAAATGAAAAATTCGGTTTCCATGAAAAAACTTTCCTAGACTTTTGTTGTGGTTTTGCCATCTTTTTTCCCTTTCAGTTTTTGGCCACTGAAAACTGAGGAGAGGGGTCAGTTGGAAGCCAAAGAGATGTTGGTTTTTTTGCCAGTGAAAACCCCCAATTTTGTATTAAATTTATTTATTTATTTTGAGGTTTGGCTGATCGAAAAGTGACCTTTTTAAAGGGCCGGAAGCCAAAAGCGTCGTAGGTTTTTCTTAAAACCAAAACGCCCAAAAGATTTTGAAGGAAAAAGGAGAATTTCAGGAAAACAAAAGTTTCTTCCCCCCTAAAAACATGTAGAGGTGAAAAAAAAAAGTTAAGAAGAAACTAGCATGAAAGGTTCATAGACCCACTGTAATCATCTGGTCTGACCTGGATAACCCAGCTCCTAGGACTTCTCTGAATGAATCCCTGTCCGAACTAGGCAGCTGTTTTATGACAATGGGCCGGGTGGTGGGTTTTCTTTTGCCGAAGTGGGTCCCACCCCAACCCTGGTTGCACCTGGAGGTGTCCTGGCCAGCACAGTCACCATCCCCAAACCCAGGAATTATAGGGGACCTTTCCTGGCCTACTGTTCCCATGGCAAGAGCTGAGCAGGGAGGGAGCCTTTCGCGGCGCTGCTGGTCGGGGCGGCTGGCACCTCCTGGACGAGTGCTCTGCCCGGGAAGTGGGTGAGGCGCAGATGGGCCACAAGGGATGGCGGGGCTGGGTGGGGGGAGCCAGGACACGGCTTTCTGGTGTCTTGCCACAGGGCCAGCCAGCCATCTGTCCTAGGTACCTCGCCATCGGCTCTGAATGCCTCCCGTCCCAGGCTTCCAGGGCTGCAGGGGACTCTGGGAACAGGACACCGGGGACAGGCAGGCACCCCAGGGACTCTGGGTAACAAGGAATGGGGCACTGGGGATGGGCAGGGTTCCCACGGGATACTGGGGCTCCAGAGGATTGAGGGTAACAGAGAATGGGGTATTGGGAATAGGCAAGGGCCCTGGGGGATTCTGGGTAACAGAGAATGGTCTGGTCTGGGTGGGCAGAGGCCCCAGGGGATTCTGGGTAATGCAAGTATTAGGGTCCTGGAGGATTCTGGGTACAGAATGGGGTGCAGATGCTGGGCTGGGTAGGAGCCCTGGAGGATTCTGGGTAATGGAGCTGTTAGGGCCCTAGGGATTCTGGGTAACAGAGACTGGGGCTGGGTAGGGTGCACAGAGGACCCAGGGAACTCTGGGTAATGTAAGTGCTAGGGCCCTGGGGGATTCTGGGTGATGCAGGTATTAGGGCCCTGGAGGATTCTGGGGACAGAATGGGGTGCTAGAGCTGGGTGGGCAGAGCCCCAGGGGATTCTGGGTAATGCAGGTATTAGGGTCGTGGAGGATTCTGGGTAACATAGGCTGAGTGGGGTGGGCAGGAGCCATGGGGAACTCTGGGTAATGTTAAGTGCTAAGGCCCTGGAGGATTCTAGGTACAGAATGGGGTGCTGGAGCTGGGTGGGCAGAGGCCCCAGGGGATTCTGGGTAATGCAGGTATTAGGGCCCTGGAGGATTCTGGGTAACATAGGCTGGGTGGGGTGGGCAGGAGCCATGGGGAACTCTGGGTAATGTAAGTGCTAAGGCCCTGGGGGATTCTAGGTACAGAATGGGGTGCTGGAGCTGGGTGGGCAGAGGTCCCAGGGGATTCTGGGTAATGCAGGTATTAGGGAAAGAGAGAAGATCAGGAGCCGGTGGGTGGCAGGTAGGGGGATGGCTCAGGCCAGGGGTGCAGTGACCGGGCTGGGGGGGGCAGTAGGGGGCCTGTGCTCAGGCAGGGGCGGAGGCTGGGGCGTAGGGGGTCGAGGGGCGGACCGCTGGGGGGGCAGTAGTGGGGCTGCTCAGGCCGAGGGGGTGCAGTGACCGGGCTGGGGGGGGAGTAGTGGGAGCTGGCTCAGCCGGGGGGGTGCCAGTGACCGGCTGGGGGGGGCAGTAGGGGCTTCTCAGGCTGAGGGGTGCAGTGACCGGGCTGGGGAGGGCAGTAGGGGTGGGCTCAGGCCGGGGGGTGCCAGTGAACCGGGCTTGGGGGGGGCGGAGTAGGGGGCATGGCTCAGGGAGGGGGTGGCATGACCGGGCTGGGGGGGCATAGGGGTCTGCTCAGGCCGGGGGCAGTGACCCGGGCTGGGGGGCGGAAGAAATTGACTACGCGCTGGGAATTACGCCCCCGGCTCGCCGCTCTACTACGGATTTTCTCGGATTTTCCAGCCGGCCCCTAGGGCGGAGCCGGCAGTTTTAAAACCCGCCCCCGGGCCAGCGCCGGCTCCGCTTTGCAAGTTGCTCCGGCTGCTCGCAGGGCGCTGGAGCCGGAGCCGCCGCGTGGACTCGCCCAGCGCCCTGCGGGGTGACCCCGGCTCCCGAGCGCCCCGGCTGGGGGAGACGGGGCCGCCGTGATCCGGAGCGCCAGGACCCGGTGAGGGGGGGTCTCTCCGGGGGCGAGGGGGGACCCCTGTGGGGAGCAGGCAGGGACCCCAGCTGGAGCAGGGGGGCAGAATCTCTAGGGGCGCGGGGACCCCGGGATGGGGTCTCACGGGGGGCGAGGCGCCTATGGGGAGCAGATGGGGACCCCAGATGAGGTCGGGGTGCAGAAGTTGGAGACGGGAAGAATCTTCAGGGGTGCAGGGACCCCGGGATGGAGGGTGGGGTCTCCAGGGGCACAGGGATGGGGTTTACTGTCTCCCTTTCTCCAGAGGCGCAGGGATCTGTCTCTTCCCATTTGAAGAGAAATGCCTGATCCCCTCCACTCCCCTGGGCCTGGGACCCTGGGCATATTAGGTTGTGTGGATGTCCCTTGACAGTGGGGTGGGGGAATCGCTTCAGTTATCGCTGGCTGGATCCCCCTTGAGACCCCTGTTGGCCCAGGGCAGGGAGAACCCCTTGAGTCCTGCCCTTAACTCTGGTACTGGCGCTGAGTGGCTCCTGGCATGGCCAAGCCCTTTTTGGGGGGATCTGGGCAGGGGGGTCCCTCCTGCTCCAGGTCGCTTTGAAAGCCAATAACCTGTGGAGCCCATGGCTGCCCCCCGCTCCCCTGCATCTCAGAGCACCAGCAGGCCGGGTGGATGGCCAAGCCAAAGGGGAGATGTTTGGAGAGAGAACGGCTTGGGATCTGGGGTCTCCCTGCCCCCTCCACCACAAGCTGCGGAGAAAGGAGCTATGACTCTTACCAGGGCACAGCCTGGCGAATAGGGGGTGGCAAGTGGCCCCCCACATCCAAATCCAGCCCCAGCTGCTAGAGACCAGTGATTATCGAGCCCCTTTTATCTAAAGCATTTTTGATGAACATCTAAACCAGGGGTGGGCAAACTTTTTGGCTCGAGGGCCACATCTGGGTATGGAAATTGTACGGCGGGCCATGAATGCTCACGAAATTGGGGGTTGGGGTGCGGGAGGGGGTGAGGGCTATGGCTGGGGATGCGGGTTCTGGGGTGGGGCCAGCAATGAGGCCTGTGGGAGAGGGCTCGAGGCTGGGATGAGCGTGGGGTGGGGGCACGAGGGCTGTGGATGATGATGTAGGCTCTGGGGTGAAGGAGAGTAGGACTGAGGGGTTCAAAGGATGGGAGGGGGATCAGGGCTGGGGCAGGGGATTGGGGTGATGGAGGAGGTCAGGGGTGCAGGCTCTGGGTGGTGCTTGCCTCAAGTAGCTTCTGGAAGCAGCGGCATGTCCCCTCTCTGACTCCTATGCAGAGGCATGGCCAGGCAGCTCTGCGCTGCCCCATCTGCAGGTGCCACCCTTGCAGCTCCCATTGGCCACAGTTGCCGGCCAATGGGAGCTATGGGGGCAGCGCTTCGGGTGGCGGCAGCATATGGAGCCACCTGGGTGCCCCTATGCGTAGGAGCCGGAGGGTGGACATGCTGCTGCTTCCAGGAACCGCATCATGCGAAGAGTGGAGCAAAACCCGGACCCCACTCCCTGGCAGGAACTCAAGGGTCGGATTAAAACGTCTGAAGGGCTGGATGCGGCCCTGGGCTGTAGTTTGCCCATCTCTGAACTAAACCCATTTCTCCAAAGCCAGTGGGTGTCTCCCTCCGGGTTCTGACCCATAGCGTGGTACTGGGAGGGCGAGGGGTGGTGCTCACTTTGTAAGATGGGTTTTCAAGTCATACTGGATGGTGACGTGTTGACTTATTGCAGCTGGTTCTGCAGCTCTGGGCAGAGGCTACCAGTGAGATGGTGAAGGCGCCGGGATGTCCCGGGCTGCACCAGCCCTCGGGTTACCTCTCCACGGCTCTGTTCCTCGCGGCGGTCTGCGGCTCTGCTGCCGTCCTCAGGAGCAAAGGTACTGGCTTGTTCTCGCTTTCCAAACCCGCTCGTCTGCCTTTCCCTCCCCTCCTGGATGAAACCTTCCCATCAAAATATTTTTAATGGAATATTGGGTATTCAACTATTTGACAATTGGGTATTTGACAATTTTTTGGCAAAAAAAAAAAACTGCTTCCCCCTGGAAAACCTGGATTTTTTTTTTAACTGAAGAACTGGGCACCTGAGAAGCAGAATATTTTCATTTGGGCTGGCAGCTGTGGGACCTCATGGGAATTGTAGTCTGGGTGTCCCCTGCTCCTGTTCTCTTCTATAGGCCAGTTAGACTATGCTTCCCATGATGCAACATGCTATCCGTTCTTGGACCCTGGAAGTGGTGAATTATGGGCAATCCTGGCTGTGGTGTATCATGGGAGTTGTAGTCCGGTCAGGCAGCTCAGCCTATAGAGGAGAATGAGGAGCATGAGGTACAAGAACTACAACTCCCATGAGGTGCAGCAGTAGCATTTCCCAATTGAAATATTTGGGTGCTTGAATTTTTGCTGGAAAATCAAAAATTTCCAGGTGGAAAAACCCATTTCCTGACCAACTTTGCAGCCTGCCCCATAGCTCTTGTCTTGGTCCCCAATGCCTCAGCTCTAGGAATAGAGGGGTGGGAGCTGGGCTGGCCACGGGCTGGTCTCCCACCCCTCCCGTAGTAGATCTGGCATCTTAGCTACAGGGCTGGCTAGTAGCTGGCTGAACTTAGTGCGACAGCTAGTGCTGGGGGGAGCCCTAGGGAGAGAGGCTGACGGAGATGAGGAACTTAAAAGCCCAGCCAGCTTAGCCGTGGGTTTGTGGGCAGTGGGGCATTTCGCTGTTGGTGAGTGGCTACTTCTCCATCCCTTCCACGGAACCAGGAAGTCTCTCACCATGTTGGTCTTGAGGCCAGGCTGAAATGTGGAGCGAAGCAGGGGCAGCTGGGCCAGGCGTCCTTCCCAGAGCAGCCAGACGCCACAAGGAGCAGCATGGGGGACTCGGCTCCTCCGGATCTAACCTCTCTCTGCCCTGGGGGAAATTTGGGGTAAGGGGAGATGATCCAAGGGCAAGAGGGAGGAAAAAGAAGGGTCTGGAGGGAGGGGAGAGAGAAACCAACACGCTTCCCTTTGCCATCCCTCCCAGATAAGAGATCCCCATCCTACAGAGGTCATAGATCACCAGTGACTCTGCTGGGGAGAGATGCCCTATCCCCTTGCTCTACCCACTGGACCCCACTTCCTGCCTAGAGCTGGGGGGAAAACCCAGGAGTTCTGGCTTCCAGCAACCCCCCTGCTCTAACCACTAGTCCGCATCATGCTTCACTGGCTTCTTACCCCACTGAGGGGCTCCTGGTCCTCTTTTCCCCCATTTGAACCCTCGATGTGCCTGTTCATCCCTTCCAGATTGCCAGTTCCCGGACCCCTCTGATCACACTACCTACAGGTGTGTGTCCCCGGTGTGCAGGCTGTCTCTGGGCAGCGGCGTGGTTAAGGCTGGCTCCGTGGTGCAGCATTTCTGTGAAGCCGGCTACGTCCTGGCCAGCCACCCTGGAATCTCTGTCTGCAAGGGCGGCCAGTGGAGCGTGCTGAAGCCGGTTGTCTGCAAGCCCCTGGCAGGTCAGTGCGCGCCCAGGCCAGCGGTCCCTCTCCTGCTGTGATGGGCAAGGGCCTCTGCCAGAGATGTGGTACCTATTGGGGGCCCCCCGCAGCAGCACGCAGGGCCTGTTTGCTCAGCCCGGCGTCAGCTGCTAGCGTAGGCAAATGTGGTGCTGTCCTAGTGCTGAGAAAGGGGTGCTGGGGGAAATATGACCTCTGTGCCGCTTCCTTGTTTGTATTATCATTGCATATTGCAGTCGCACCTAGGAGCTGCCATCCATGGCCCAGGCTCCCATTGTGCCAGGCGCTGTACTTTTTTATTGCTATTAGGTGTATTACGGCAGCGTGTGGGTGCACCAGCCACTAGGTGCTGTACAGTTTTATTGCTATTAGGTGTATTATGGTAGCACCTAGGACCCCGCATGGCCCAGGTCCCCATTGTGCCAGGTGCTGTACAGACACGGAATAAAAAGAGGGCCCGACAAAGCCTAAAATCCAGTATTAGCCCCATTCTGCAGCTGGGGAATGGAGGCCCAGGTTTACCAAGGTCCTTCAATGCCCAACTCCCATGAAAAGTCTGGGCCTTAGAGTGACTCGCCCCAGGCTAGCACCTTCCCCACTGTGTCACGTCTCTAAACCTGGGCTGTCGGGCACTAACCAGAGCTGTGGACATGTTCAGGCTCCGGCGGGAACTGTGGCTCCCGGGCCCATCACCTCCCTAGGCGTTGGAGTCTGAGCTGTGACGTCTGCATTTCGCGTCGGAGCTCCAGGCCGGGTTGGAGTGGGGCTCTGAGACTCGCTGCCGGGGGGCTGGGTAGATGGACCCACTCAGGCGCTTACCAGCGGTCGCTCCCAGGCGCGCCTTTGCCTTTGCTCAGGAAGTTGCGTCTTGCGGTGCGTGGGTGGCTCCCTGAGGCCGGGCTGCGTTTCCTCTCTGTTACGTTCCTCTTCCAGGGGTGTGACGCTGCTGGTGGAAACTTCCTCCTGCTCCGTGACAGGGGGGCATGCAGCCCATGTGACACCTGCCGGGAAGGGTGCTGGTGGGGAGGAGGGGATGGTGGATGCACAGAGGAGAACCCCCGAGCCATCGCAGCCCCATGTGCCCCTGAGCTGCTCCCTCACCCCCTGCCCTCGCTGATATCCCCATCTCTGTTCCAGGAGAGATGCTGGCAGCCACAGGAATTGGGGTGGGGGGTGGGGGGCTTTGCTCCCTTTTGCCCAGCACTGGTTGGGATGAGGCGGGTGAAACCCAGCCATGGTCAGTCATGTGAGAACACCCCTGGTTAGTCCCCAGCCCATGGTGCTGTCCCTGCTCCAGACCACTAACCTATTAACTAAAGAGAGGCTGCGTTGCCTAGTGGATAGAGCGCGGGGACATGGGAGACCTGGTTTCTATTCCCTTGGCCCACTGGATGACCTTGGACAAGTCACTTCCTCGCCCTGTGCCTCAGTTTCCCCACCCACCTTTTGTCTAAATAGACTGAGCTGTGTGAGACTGGCGGGGGGGAGGGCAGAGTCTCACTCTGGGTCTGGGCGGCCCCTGGCACAAGAGGGGGGACCCCCATCTTGGCTGGATTCTGCAGTGAAGGTCCCCCAGATCTTGGTGTTGCCAGGTGCCGTGGGAGGCACCTGCCTTCCTGGCACCTGAGCGCCATCTAGGGCCCGGAGGGCGCATGTCTCCCATCTGGGTTTCGAGTCCCTCTGGCTGCTTGTTGTTTAATGCATCTCCTCGGGGATCGGGCTCGAGTTTGGGGGGCTGGTACCTGAGATCTGGCCGCCCTGAGCTGCAGGTGGCTGTGAAATATCCCAGCTGCTGTGAGATGATGCTGACCTTCCCCCCCCACCCACAGGATCCCCGGTGCCTCACCCTGGCTCCGTCATCGCTGTCTCCTCCATCCCCGTGGTGGCTGCGGCCTCGGTGACAGTGTCCGCCCTGCTGCTGGTGGCCATGGTGTGTGTACTGGTGGGGCCGAAACCCTGTGGCTACTGGTGCTGGAGGTGAGCTCTGCCGCCTTTCTGGGGTGGGTGGGACGGCTGCCCTGGCTGTAGCAATGGTGCTGGGGGAGCGGGCGCGAAGCTGTGCTCCCTTCTCCCATTGGTTGATGTCCCTGGAGGATCCAGCCTCCACCCTCTGTCTCTCCCCTTCCTGCCCAGCCTCTTGGGGTGCGTGGGTCTGACTCACCCTCTGGCCTGGTCTCGTCTTTGCCCGTTCAGTCAGTGCTGACTCCAAGGCGGGACTAGGGGGCACCACGCTGCAGGGGAAGGGGCTGCGCAGAGGGTGCTGGGGAAACTGACGCCCAGCGAGAAGGGAAGTGACTTGTGCAGGGTCAGTGTAAGGACCAGGGCACCCAGCCCCCCCGTGCTAACCACTAGCCCCCACACTCCTCTCAGAGCCCGGGAGAGAACCCAGGAGTCCTGGCTCCCAACCCCCTGCTCTAACCACTAGACCCCACTCCCCTCCCAGAGCTGGGAGAGAACCCAGGAGTCCTGGCTCCCAACCCCCTGCTCTAACCACTAGACCCCTTGCATCCCACCCGCACTACTCCCTGTTGTCATGGCAGTCCTCCCCACATTGTGGTGGGGCCCCAGCAATGGCGGGGGGGGAAGGTCTGGGGCCCCAGGGCACAGCCGTGAGCTTGACGAGGTCTCCTCGTCCCCGAGCAGGTGGTACGAGCCCATGGAGGAGTCCGAGGTGAGCACAGTCGACAGCTGCCCGGTGCCGCTCCCATCCTATGAGGAGGCTGTCTATGGCTCCCAGGGGGGGCCTGTGCTGCCCGCCCCCCCCACGCCGACGCCCCTCGTCCTCTGCAGGGGTCTGGCCCCCCCATCGGAAGCAGCCGAGCCCTGTTGGAATCCAGAGGCCACCACCCCGCCTCCTTCCTACCAGGAGAGCCAAGCAGCAGCTGCGGGCAGCTCTGGCCTGGCCCGGCCCACGGTGCCCCCTGCCTGGTTCCTATTCCCTGGGGCTGCAAAGGACCTGTGCAGGTAGCCGGGGGTGCCGGGAGTTCCCTGGCAGGGCCTCGACACTACAGCAGAGACTCCTCATTTGACGCACATGCAGCCTGCTCCATCTTTTAACTTGCTGGGGGGAGAGGACACTCTCCCCACCCCCAGTTACTCAGCAACTTGTGAAGCTGATGAGACCAAAGCAGCCCCCCTCGGACGGGCATCTGCAGCCTTCTGCCTGGATGGGGACCCCCGGGGCTGAGGGACACCCCCCGCCCCCCAAGCTAATGGCTCTGTCTTTGGGGCAGTCCCGAGGGATTGATCTTTGCCAGCTGGCTGGTAGCCGCCAGCTCAGCGTGTTCTGACCACTCTGCACTGCCATCCCGTGGGATCCCAATTTTCCCTGCCCCCCTACTCCTCCCACCAGGTTGTCAGTTCCCAGCAGAGCCGTCATGGGTTAACTCAGGGTACAGCTGCCACCTCCCTCCAGCTGTGAGGATCCAGGGGGGCGAAGGGGAGATTCCCCCCACCCCGACTTCCTAATGCTCTGGCGAACATCCCCTGGGCTTGTTCCATTCTTGGGGGGCTTCCTCTGTGGGTCAGCAACCACCCCCCACAAAGAGACCCTGCTCCTCCCAGCTTTCCTGACTCTTCCTGTGATCCCCTCACCCCCCCCCCCCATGCCACCATCCGTAGGTCCCTGCTAGAAGGGATGAGCCCAGCCCCATGTGTCCGTTCCTCCGTCCAGCTCCACGCACTTTCTCCCCGTGTGTGTGTTGATTAAAACGACCCAGGCTGCTTTATCTCTGGGCCATACTGATGCCCCCCAGGCTGCAGGCGCTGCTCTGTGGCACTGGGGCTGACTGGCAGGGGCAGTTGCACCTGCGTCCCAGCAGGGGGTGCCGTGGGTGTGGTTTAAATAGCTGCACCCCGCCTCCCTAGCGCTCCTGTGGGTGGGTGGCTCTTGTCTCCTTTCCACTCCCGTCACCCAGGCTCTCTGGCTTGGCTACAGGGGGTGAGCTGGCACCCCCGGCGGGGGGAGCAGAGTGCAGGGGAAAGCGGCTGCAGGTTTGAATCCCGGCTGGCCCCCGGGCCCGTCCTGCACAACAACCACTGGGTCCGCGGGCGGGTGCTGGGCAGGGGCGAATCTTGGGCTTTTCCTTGACAGTTGGGCCCGTGTGGCCGGAAGTGGCAAGTGGCCCAGGGGCTGTGTAGCCCCACGAAGCTCTTGTTGATGCCGGGTCAGGTGCTCGGGCTGGCCTGCCTATACACAGGCACACACACGCCCGCCTGCCACAGGGCTGGTTTTGCACAAGGTTGATTGTTCTAGGTTTGTATTTAATGACTATGGGTTTGTTTTTCTTTGCTTTGATGTATTTATGGGGGGGGGTATTTCTCAACACTCCCCCTCCCTTTGCATGCCCCTCCCTCCACCACTCTGTGATGCTGGGATGGGGGTTGTGGTCCTGGGGGCTGTTAAGGAGCCGAAGTGCTAATTAAAACACTCACCCCACCCGCCCCTTGTCTCCCATGTCTGGTTTTGTGCAGGGGAGGGGCCGTGTGTTAGAACTAGGAGTGGGGGGGAGGGGTACAAGCTCCATTTGTCCTTCTGATGGTCCCCCACCTTGTCCCCCTATACTCCCTTCCCCGTTGGCCTTGGCTGTGGGAGGCAGGTGCTCGAAGTTCAGGGGGAGGCATGTGTGGGGGGCTTAACTTGGCCTCCAGCCTGGTTGTGGGCACCGGAGGCTCAGAGAGGCAGGGCATCCCCTCTCTGCCACCCCCCAAATTCCAGTCAGTGCCGGTGGGAGCTGCAGCCCTTAGATCTGGGCTGGCCGAGACCCCTTCCAGGCCTGTGTCACCCCTTCCCTGGGGGTGGAGTCCCTGCTGGCTCTGACCCCCCTGCTGGGGCGCAGTGGGGCTCCCAGCTGGATTCCCCAGCCCCACCTGCCCCCCTTTTTGTGGCAGGATGGGACCCTCAGGCCTCCCTCCCCCTGCTTGGGAGGAGGGGCAGGTCCCCTGTGCTCGGCCCCTCGACTGGTGGGATGCCCCCTTCGAAGGGCTGCTGACCACCCTGGCTACAGGGAGCGGGGGGTTAAATCGACCCTGGGGCCGCTCAGTCTGGCAGGGCCTGGCCCCCTCTCTGCCCTCCTGTATGTGGCCCAGTTGCTGTGGCTGCTGCAGGGGTGCAGCGGGGGACCCAAAGCCGGGACCCCCACACCGGTGCTGTGGCCCCCCGAGGGGGTGATTCCAGTTCCTGCTGTTGTGCCTGTGCCAGTTGCATGAAGGGAAGGCTCAAGCGGTGAGGCCGACCCTCAGCTCGCTGAGGCGTTGCTGTTAGCCGTGACGTTCCGCCCCAGCCCTGGCTGCATCTCTCGGCGAACGGGCGGGAAGCTGCTAGAAACAAGGATGCTGCTGCTGGCCCTTTGTCTGCGTGGGAGGGAGTGGCTGCCGGGGCCCAGCCAGCCGCAAGAATCTGGGGTGTCAATGAAGAGACAGTGGGAGGCGTTGGCCTGGCCTGTCCGGGCACCTGGCTTCCTTTGTTCTGTGGGACTAGGCCGACAGGTTCTGGTCCTTGATCTGGTTTGTTTCAAACCACTTCCTGGTGGAGGGTGCAGGGCCCTGCCCCCACGGAGCTGGGGTTGGCCCAAGGCCCACCGGCACCCCCCCTCTGCCTTTCCCTTCCTACCTCTAAGCAGGAGGGGAGGGGCTAGGACTCCTGGGTTCCTGTCCCAGCTCTGGGAAGGGTGTGTGTGTTGGGATTTAGGGCCTCAGCCGAGTTGGGGATCCTGGGCCTGGGCTAGCAGGGGGCTGTGGGTCAGGAGTGAGGGGCCCCGGTAGAGCCGAGCGCTCTCCATGGGGCTGCGCCTTTGCGGCTTGCACAACAAGTGTGTACGTGCCCCGCCTGCCCACAGCCCGTGTCATCACCTCCCCACCCCGCCCTGCAGTTGCCCCACAAACCTTCCTGTTCCTCCTCCCCTACCCCGGCTGTGTCCCGCCCTGGGCAGGAATCCCAGCTCCCCAGTCTCCCTCCTGCAACCCCTCGGGATGGCGTCCCAGCAGCTGCGGGCCCAGACCCTGCCCCTCTCCCCTGGGGCCCAGGAGCGGAGCTGGCAGCAGCAGTTCGAAGGGGCCTGGGAACTGAGCCGCAGGGGGGTCCCCCCGCCCAGGGACCCCGACTGGAAAGCCCTGTGCGAACGCAAACCCTTCGAGAGGAACCTGCTGCAGAGCCCCAACCCCGAAGGTAACGTCTGTCCTGCCGCAACCGACCGATGCCAGCTGCCCCCCCACCTGCTCCGTAGGGGCAGGACCTGGCCCCTCGGCTGAGTCAGCCTCAGCTTGGGGGGCGGGGGGAGATGGGAAACTGGGCTGGGGAGGAATTGGGGGGAGGGGCGTATACGTACGGTGGTAACAGCCAGGGTCCTGGCGTGCCAAGCGCTGTACACTGTCCTGGCCCTGAAAAGTTCCCAGTCTTGCCAGCCAAGCTGGGCAGTGGGTAAGGGAAGGGCATGAGCTGGGGGGGCACCCTGGTTAATAAACCCTGGGGCGTGCCTGGCAAGTGGAGGGTCTATGCAGGACTTGGGGGAGCTGAGGGAGTTCCCCTCCCATGGAGCTATTTTGAAAGGTCCCCAGATCCCTCCCTTGTAGGATGACCAGATGTCCTGATTTTATAGGGATAGTCCCAATTCTGGGGTCTTTTTCTTATCTAGGTTCCTATTACCCCACCCCGCCACCCCTGTCCTGATTTTTCACATTTGCTGTCTGGTTACCCTGCCCCCCTCCCCCTGGGGCCTCTCCGGCCGCTGGGCCAGAGCCAAGCGTGGGTGGGCTGGAATGCAGCTTGGGGAGCCGGACTAGCTGTACCCCCTACCCCGCCCGCATTCCAGGCACCTGCCTTGCTCGCTCCAGTAACTGTCCCAAATGCTGGCACTTGCCCCAGGGCTGCTCCAGTACCGTGCAGTGCAGGAAGGGTTAATCAGTGCTGCTACCTTCCCCCACTTCAACAGAGGGGTCCTGGGTCAATAGCTGCCCATCCCCAGAGATGGCTGCATCTCTGTGCCGGGGCATGGGATTGTTGTGTAAACCACGGCTGTGCTCCTCCCCAGAGGTGGCTGCGTCTGAGCACTGGGGAGGGCTCTCTGTAAACAGCGGCCCTGCCCCTCCCCAGAGGTGGCTGCATTTCAGCACTGGGGAGGGTTCTCTTTGTCAACCGCTGCTGTGCTCCTCCCCAGAGGTGGCTGCAGTGTGTGGTGTTTCTGTGCGGTTGATGGCCTGCTACTTCACCCTACTCCAGAGGCAGCGGCATCCCAGTGCTGGGTGAGGGATCCCCGTGTTAACAGCTACCACCTCCCACCCCAGAAGCAGCTGATTGTCAGTGCAGGGTGAGGGATTTTGTATAAAGCCCCCCATGTCCCACCCCAGAGACAGCTGCATCTCACTGCTAGTTGAGGGATCCCTGTATAAACAGCTGCCGTGCCCCACCCCAGAGGCAGCCGCATCTCAGGCAATGTGATTCCCTGTTTGGGATGTGCTGTGGAATCCCTTGGGGGGGGGGAGGTTAACATCTCTCCTCATTCACGTGGCCTGAAGGCAGCCCCGTCTCCGGGGAGGTCTCTGTTGCAGGGAAGGAGGCTCGGGGGGCCTGTCCCAGCTCGTCAGCTCATCTCTTTGGAGGAAAAGGGATTTAGCTCCGACGCAAGTCCCAGCCTGCTGCCTGGGATTGCCCTGGGTGCCGTCAGGGCCGTCGCTCTGGGACTGCTCCATCAGCTTGATGGATCAGCATCCCCCCACCCTACTCTTACAAATAGTTCTCCCCCATTGCACCTTCCAGAACCCTCCCCGGTTGCTCTCTGGGGGTGGGGGGGAAACTGAGGCACCAAGCAGGAAAGTGGCTTGGCCAAAGCCACGCAGAGAACCCAGGAGTCCAGGCTCCCAGAGCCTCCCCACTAGCCCCCGCTCTGTGATACAACCCAGGCGTCCTGACTCCGATGCTAACCATGAGCCACGCTGCCTCCCTGGAAGATGGGCAGAGAGCAGGGACGGGGGGCTGCTGGGCTGGGGAGTGTCGTGGTTAGGCTGGAGGGGTGACCATGTTGTGTGTTTTGCCCCTCCCCCCACATCAGGTGTGAACATTTCGGAGCCAGCTCCCCGCCAGCCACCCAACAGCCCCCGGGGGTCGCTGGAGTCCTTAGGTAAGTGCAGGGAAATAGACCCTGGGGCGGGGCTGGTTCCCCCCTCCCCCTCTGTCCTCCTATGGGGCACTGAGCAGCATAGGCATTGGGCCTGGCCCTGCTGGAGAGCCGGGGGCTAGGAGCTGCCTTGTGTGTCCCAGGAGGGGCAGCATCAGGCAGGAAACCCGCCTCTGCGTACTTCACCCCTGCTTCACGGCTTCCCCCACAGGGCTAAGTTGGGTGGCCTTCGATTTCCCTAGGGGCAGCTGCATCCCTATATAGATCGCTGCCACGTCTCACCCCAGAGTCAGCTGCATCGCAGCTCCGGGTGAGGGCTCCCTGTATAAACCGCTGCCATGTCCCACCCCAGAGTCAGCTGCATCACAACTCTGGGTGAGGGCTCCCTGTATAAACCACTGCCACGTCTCACCCCAGCATCAGTTGCATCGCAGCTCTGGGCAAGGGCTCCCTGTATAAACCACTGCCACGTTCCACCCCAGAGTCAGCTGCATCGCAGTGCTGAGTGAGAGCTCCCTGTATAAACCGCTGCCATGTCCCACCCCAGAGTCAGCTGCATCGCAGCGCTGGGCGAGTGCTCCCCGTATAAACCACTGCCACGTCCCACCCCAGCGTTAGCTGCATTGCCGCTCTGGGTGAGGCATTCCTGTATAAGCGCTGGTCCTCCCTAGAGCCAGCTGCATGTCTTGTGCTCCTGGCTCCTGGCACAAGCCTCCCCTGGCTCTGCAGACCCGGTTGCTGTCAGGGAGGCTTTTTTCCGCTCCATTTAACCCTCCTTGTAACCCTCCCAAGGTGATTTCAGCGGCTGGGCCATTAGCACCGAGGAGCTCCCTCCCCCGGTGGGCAGCACGAAACCCGGCTCTGCGGCTCCGCGCTTCAGGTGAGCAGCTGTCCTGGGCCAGCCTGGGGATCAGGCGGCTACTCGTGACTGGGCCATCGACATGGTTTATGGCCCTGCTGTCGCCCCCTTGTGCCCACACAGCTCTAGCAGGAGATCTGGGCGTGTTGGACACGTGCCTCCCTGGGCTGGATCCGAAGAGATGGAGCTGGGAATGCATCTGGCCGGCTAGTGCAGCCCCCCTGGGGGGTGCGGGGGGGAGGCCTAATTCTGAAGCTGGTTGCTTTACTCACCTAGCCAGTGGCACCACCCAGGCTAGGTTAGGCCAGGGTGTAGATCGCCCCCTCTGGTGACACTGGGTGGTGCAGTCTGGAAGTGACAGGAGGGAACCAGAGTGGGGGGTATGAGTCCAGCAGCCTCCATGAAGAATTATGAGTATTATTTATTACTTGGCTTACCATGGCATGCCAGTTATAGACTTGGCCTCCGCTGCGCCGGGCGCTGTACGTTGTCGTTGCTAGTAAGTGTATTATGGTAGCACCTTGGTGCCCCAGTTGTGGCCCAGGCCCCCACTGCACCAGGCGCTGTACGGACACAGAACAGAAAGATGCCCCCTGCCCTGTACGCCTGTCCCCTGCGGTTCCGAGCTGCCCCGCTCCTCCCTGATCCTTTTCCTTCCCCATCCTTGCAGCTGGTGCATCAAACAGCAGCTGGTCGACCTGCTGGCAGAGGGGCTGTGGGAAGAGCTCCTGGATTCCTACCAGCCGAACATCACCGTCATGGACTGGTACTGGCTCTTCTTCGAATGCCGTGGGGGGCGGGTCCCAATCAATGCCTCCACATCTCCCCTCCCCTGGTACCTGGTCCAGCTCCCCAGGGCCAGATACGAGCCCTGTCTTGGATCCCATGGGTGTGCTGGCCAGGGTGTGGGGCACCGCGGTGCAGTGCCTTGGTTGGGCTGAAGGGGGCGCATCGTCCTTTCCTTTCCCACACCCTGCGCAAAGCCACGTCCAGGCTATGGGGCAGGAAGGACCGTAGGGCAGTGGGGGTGGCACTCAGCTGAGAATCAGGACACCTGGGTTCCATTCCTGGCTCTGCCTCCTGGGCACCTGTCCCTTCTCTTGTGCCTCAGTTTCCCCATCTGTGATAATTTGGGAGTCCCGGCTCTCCATCCTCTCTGCTGTAACCACTAGACTCTACTTCCCTCCCATAGCTGAGGGAAGAACCCAGGAGTCCTGACCCCCCCCAAAACTAAACACTAGACCCCCCCTACCCCCCCACCAGAACTGGAGATAGAACCCAGGAGTCCTGCCTCCCTCTAGCCTAGGCTTTGCTTGTAAAATGAGGATCATGATACTGCCCCCCTCTGGGTCACAGCTGCAGCTTCCCATTGTTACTATTTGCCAGAGAGAAATGGGATTTCTTGAGCTTCCCTTATACCACCCCCCTCCTGACCTTCATTCCCTCCTGGTAATGGGGACCAACTTCCCTGTTTCACCCCAGATTTTGGCAGCGGGTTGGGGCGGGATGGCTGCTGTTACCTGCCCTCTGTTCTGGTGCAGGTACGAAGACAGCCGGCTGGCCGAGACCGTGTACCAGCTGCATGTCCGGCTGCTGGCCGCCGACGGACAGACGCCCCTGCGGGAATTCCACCACCAGGGCCCCGAGCACGGGGCGTCCCAGGAGAAGAAGAACTGGTGCCATGTAAGGGAGACGTGCCCCCACCCCCCCGGGAAGGAATGGGGGGGGGCAAGACAGTTCAGGAGTAGCAGGGGTAGAGGTGACTTGGATACACACTGTCTGGGCTAGGTCCCAGTCTCCTTAGTGTGCCAGGCCCCAAAGACCCACTGGGGCAGGCCCACAACTTGAGGGAAGCTGAGGCACACATCAGCATCATGCAAATAGCTGCTTCCCACTTGGTCACAGGGGCTCGGGCCTTGCCAGTGCAGTGGGTGGCTGAGGGCAGAGGGAGACGGGGACTGGGAAGGGGCGCCAGGGGTGGGGAAGATGCTGGGTTGGGCTTGGTGTCTCTTTGGGCCGTGAGTTCAGGTCCTGATGGTTTCCCCGTTTCGAAGGTTTCCCACGTTTTCCATGGCTACGGCCCGGGAGTGCGCTACGTCCATTTCCAGCACTGGACCTTGGACGCCGAAACACCAGGCGGGCTCCGCCGCACCAGAGCCACGGACAGCAGCGTCTCTGTGCAGCTGCGGGACTGACGGATGGGCCGGCAGCCAGGGGGTGAGGGAGGGCGCGGTTTGGTTTCTGTTCCCGCGCAAAAGCCGGTGCTGGATTCACTGGGAGCGGAGACCCCTGCCCCCTCTCTGTGCCCTGGGGGCAAAGCTGGGGCTGGGTGAGGCCTGTCAGGTCAGTCTTGTCGCAGGGCTCTGGGAGCCAGGACTCCTGGGTTCTGTGCCCAGCTCTGGGAGGGGATTGGGTCTAGTGGTTAGAGCGTTGATGGGACAGTCTGGGAGCCAGGCCTCCTGGGTTCCAGGCCTAGATCTGGAAGGGAAGTGGGGTCTAGTGGTTAGAGCAGGGGTTTGGGAGCCAGGACTCCTGGGTCCTATCCCCAGCTCTGGGAAGGGTGTGGGATCTAGCGGTTTAGAGCAGGGGGGGTGGGGTGGCTGTCAGGACTCCTTGGTGCTATTCCCAGCTCTGGGAGGGGAGTGGGGTCTAGTGGTTAGAGTCAGGGTGGGGCAGTCTGGGAACCAGGACTCCTGGGTTCTATTCCCAGCTCTGGGAGGGGAGTGGGGTCTAGTGGTTAGCCTTCCTGGTTGGCACTTCTGATTCTGTCTGTGACACTGAGTCAAGGCATGCCAGGTCTGTGCCTCAGTTTCCCCAGTTGCCCAATGGGGTGATACTTGCAGGGGAGCTGTGAGGCTGCATTGAAGATGGGACCTGAGCAGTGGCATTAAAGAATTTCTGGTGCTTCATGTGAGCCTGCAGCCTGTCTTCTTGGCCTCAGCCCCTGTTGCTGCTTCCCCTGTGGTATACCAAAGCCAGTGTTTGAGTGCTACCTAGCCCTGGGCAAGGGTTCCCTGTATAAACAGCCACTGCACTCCACCCCAGAGGCAGTTGCATCTCAACTCCAGGCAAGGGATCCCTGTGTTAACTGCTGCTGTGCCTGCATCCCAGTGTCGGGTGGGAGACCCCTGTGTGAACAGCTGCCATGACCCACCCCAGAGACGGCTGCATCTGAGCAGCTGGTTAAGGATTCCTGTATAAACCAGGTGTCCAGTGGTTTGGGCTCCCAAGCTCAATTTCTTATACCAGTGGAAGCTGGCCAGAGCAGACAGAGCTAGTCTCAGTTCCCCAAGTGAAATTAGCTACCCCGGTGTGACACTCTGTACCTCAGGGGAGCGCCCTATAAACCCCGGATTCATCATTTATAGATAATTGTGATATTTCACTACCAGGGCTCGGCAACCTTTCAGAAGTGCTGTGTCGAGTCTTCATTCATTCACTCTGATTTAAGGTTTCGCGTGCCGGTAATAATTTCAACGTTTTTAGGAGGTCTCTTTCTATAAGTCTATAATATAGAACTAAACTTTTGTTGTGTGTAAAGTAAATAAGGTTTTTTCAAAATGTTTAAGAAGCTTCATTTAAAATTAAATTAAAATGCAGAGTCCCCCAGACCAGTGGCCAGGACCTGGGCAGCGTGAGTGCCACTGAAAACCAGCTCCCGTGCAGCCTTCAGCACCTGGGCCATAGGTTGCCTACCCTGATCTAAAGCAGGCCTGGGGAGGTATCGCGGGAAGGTTACGCTCTGCTGAAAGCCACGGTTCTCTCTCAATATATATCTCGCCCGTGCCTATGAAGTTATGAGCTTGTGCAGTATGGTCGTCACTAAAATATGCCGCGAGCTGGGGAATCGCCCAGATGTTAAACCCCCAGAGATGCGAACAAGGAAAGTAACCAACGCCCAGGCGGCTGTCGAACAGCCATTGTCCAGCAAGGAAGCTACAATGCAGTGACTCAGCTGCAGGGCCAGCTTTAGGCTGATTCTCCCGAATCAGCCCCCACGCCTAAGAGGGCCCCACACCAGCGCCTTTTTAATTTTTACTCACCTGGAGGAGCTCTGGGGGTCTTTGGCGGCATTTCAGCAGCAGGCCCTTCACTCGCTCCGGGTCTTCGGCTGCATTTCGGCAGCAGGTTCTTGAGTGCTGCGGAAGACCCGGAGCGAGGGAAGGACCCACTGCCGAAGTGCTGCCGGGTGAGTACGGATCAGGCCCTGCACTTGTTAAATCCGGCCCTGCTCACCTGATTTTATAGGGACAGTCCTGATATTTGGGGCTTTTTCCTATATAGGCTCCTATTACCCCTCACCCCCGCCCCGATTTTTCACACTTGCTGTCTGCTCACCCTAACTGCACCCGATAAAAGGGCATTTATGCTGATAGTGCTGCGTGGACATGGAGCCTTTGCCACTGTAGAAATCTCACCCAGCCACTACTCTCCTCACCTGCATTGCCAAAACTTCCCACCACAGACCTGGCCTGAGTCGCTCTGTGCCTCAGTTTCCCCAGTTGTACAATAGTGATCTTAGACACTGGCTGAGACAGCTAAACGCGGAGTGGGAAATGAGAGAGGCAGTCAGGCATGGCTGGATTCTATCCCTGGCTCTGCCTCTCACCAGCTGGGTGACCTTGGACAAGTCACCTCCGCCTTCTGTGCCTCAGTTTCCCCATGTGTGAAATGGGGATCGTGCTACCCTCTCCTTGGTGCTGGAAGAGCTAGCAATTACTAGTATTGTCTTGCCAGCAAAGTCGTGTTTATTGCAGAGGAAGGTGTGGTAAAAGCCCAGGGGTGGGGGAGAGGGTTTGATGAGAATTGGATCTAGGGGGTAAAACCAAGCTAGCCCTGCGTGCTCGAAGATTACAGCCACCGGGAAGTATTAAGCAGAGCGTTGAACCTCTCTGGCTGCTATGGGTGCTGAATTAGGTCGCTCGGACCCGCTAAAAGCTGAAGCTTGTGAGCTATTTGTTAATATCAGCTGATGGTTATTTGGTACCACCAAGAACACGGTAGGTGCTGGATAAAGTTCAGATTGACACAGCCCGCCCCCAAGGGGAGTTGATATTTAAAGGGGAATTTACCAGCCGCTTTGCACAGCTCCCTAATGCTGAGATGCTTTTCCAGTGGCGTGTTCTTGCCGGAAAGTACCCAGGTTTCAGACAAACAGCACAGCTGCAAAAGCTGGGCTAAAGCCATCCCAGAAACCTGAGCCCCAGAGTGGGCACGAATCCATGGTGCTGTGAGCTGGCACCAATCACTCAGGCGCTGTGGGATAGCTGTTCCTGGAGGTGAATAGCGTGGTGGTGTTTGGGCACTGAATATCGAAGCAGTCAGGGACGCAGTTTGCCTGGTTAGAGGTTTGCTGTGAGCAGTGGGATTAAGGATTGGTCCATCTGGAGTCGGCGGTGAGATAAAGGCTTGGTCCAGTGGAAGATTTGATGTCGGCGGTGGGATAAAGGCTTGGTCCAGCGGAAGGTTTGGTGTCAGAGGTGGGATAAAGGCTTGGTCCGGCGGAAGGTTTGATGTCAGCGGTGGGATAAAGGCTTGGCCTGGTGGAAAGTTTGGTGCCGGTGGTGGGATAAAGGCTTGGTCCGGCGGAAGGTTTGGTGTCAGCGGTGGGATAAAGGCTTGGTCCGGCAGAAGGTTTGGTGTGTGCTGTGGGATAAAGGCTTGGTCTGGCGGAAGGTTTGGTGTTAGCGGTGGGATAAAGGTTGGGCCCGGCTGGAGGCCTGGTCTCACTGCTTCTCCCCTGGCCTCACCTCAGTTGCACTTGCAGTAGTAGGCGGAGATGGAGTTGTCCCAGTCCCCCAGGAGCCCCTTCTTGATCTCCTGCAGCCGATTATACCACCCCGCCATTGAACTTGCGGCTGTAGCCTTCCTTGCCCATCCTGGACCAGATGCTGAGCTCGCACTGCGGCACCACCACCAGGGAGGAGACCTTGTTGTTCCAGCCAAAGGGTATTAGGGTACGTCGTCACTGGGCTGAACCTGCAGCACGCTGCCCCCGCAGCACTGGGCATAGTAGGGACTGTTGTCGGTGTATAGCTGGGCACAGATCTTGTTCCCGTCGGCGTTCTTCAGGTCCGCCGGCACTGGTCCCAGGCCGAGGCCAGGAGCAGGGGAAGGAGGAGCAGGGTGTGAGCGGCGGCCATCATCCCGGTGCTGATGGGGGAGCCGCTGCAGCAGTTCTCGTTTATAGACACCCCCCGCTTCCGAGGATGGGGCCCTGCTGGAGGCAGAGCCCAAGGACTCTGGGGGCGGGGCGATAAGGGTGGGAAAAGGGAAAGCTGGTGGCACAGTGGAGCATGATGTGTCCTGCCAAGGGAGCTCCCCCAGGTGAGGCCTCATGCGGGCACCTGGGGGGGAGGTGGTGGCAGCTAACCGGAGTGGGGGCTGCTCCCCCTGGAAAGGTGGAGTCACTCACCGTTGCCCCCCAATGTCCCTTACTGTCCTCCCCCTATTTTATAGCTAGGGAAACTGAGTGGGGAGGTCATCCAGGAGTCCTGACTCCCCAAACTGGTTGTGCTGTAACCACGAGATATCACTGGCAGTAGAACCCAGGAATCCTGCCGCCGGCCTTCCCTTGCTCTAACCCCTCCCAGAGCAGGGAAGAGAACCCAGGCATCCTGTCTCCCAGTTCGTCCCTCCAGTCAGGACGCCTGGGTTCTGCTCCTGGTTGTGCTGCGCGACTTTGGGCGAGTCATTGCACTCCACTCCGTGCCTCAGTTTCCCTGTTTGTAAGGCGGAGCGGAAATGAGCAACACAATCCCCTGGCTCCAGCACAGGGCTGTTCCAGGGACCCCCCAAGTGGCCGCCACTTGCCTTCCCTGCAGCCCTAGGATGCCAGGGTTCCATTTTCACCCCTCAGTGGGAGGGAGAGCAGTTCCCCTTCCCCCCACCCCCACCAGCTGGAACGACAAATGATTAGTTCCCCCCATCTCTGTGGCAGTGACAGGTGTGTGCTTTCCCCAGGGCAACCATCCCCCCTGGGTCACGGCCCTGAACCGAGTGGGGAGGAAGGAGTCTGAGCCTTTCATCTGCTTCCAGCCAAGCTCGTTCCCAAGGACGTGGCCTTCTCCAGACAGCTCTGCAAACATCTGCAAGATCGGCTCCCCACTCGGGGATCCTGGACCCTTTCCAGAGCCAAACGGATGAAACTTGGGGCCCGATCTCTGCTGGCAGGTGGGCCCCTAAGGACACGGGGGGGGGGGTGCCTAGGGGGATCCCCATGAAGCACCTAGCTGCTTTCTGTGCCTAAGTCCCTTTGTAAAATCCAGCCTAATGCTCTCTGCTGGGACCTGGTTTTCTCTTGGGAATAGCGGTGATAGAGGAGGGAAGTGGTGTTACTCATTAACTTATTTTTGAAGCCCTTCTGCATGCCAGGAGGAGCAGCCTGGCGACTGGGATGCTGGCCTGGCTCTCTGGTGTCGCTGGTTCCAGGCCTCGCTTTTCCAGCAGTGACTTTGAGCAAGCCCTCGACGGGGGGTACACAGGGTGACCAGAAGTCCCGATTTTATAGAGATAGTCCCAGTATTTGGGGCTTTTTCTTATCTAGGCTCCTATTACTACCACTCCTGTCCTGATTTTTCACATTTGCTGTCTGGTCACCCTAGGGCGGCTAGTCGCTACTAACTGTGAAAATCGACCCCCCTCACAGTAAAATCTCTGGGGGTGTCTGTTTCCTTGGGAGAACAGCCCTGCCTTTGTCTGTAGGGGCTGTCAGTCCTGCAAACCCCTGCAAAAGTCCTTCAGGTGGGAGGAGCCTTGCAGGGTGGGGCGGGGCTTAGCCCCTCACCAGCGCCTGGGACTAATTAGTGGCTTCCCAGGTGATGGGTCCTGGGTAAGAGGTGTAGGAACAGCTCAGGGGACGGGGAGCAAAGGCCATCCGGCCACCCCACCTTGCTTACACGGACCTGTTCTGATTTGGAGAAATAAACCCATCCCCGGAGAAAAGCTCCTGAAGAGGCTGGGAGTGCTGCAGCGTGGGGCATGGGTCGCTTGCTGGTGGATTCTCTGCAGCTTGAGGTCTTCAAATCACAATTTTGAGGATTTCAATAACTCAGTCATGGGTTAGGGGTTGTTATAAATGTGTATGGGTAGGGTTTTGAGGCCTGCCTTGTGCAGGAGGTCAGACTAGATGATCATATTGGTCCCTTCTGACCTATGAGTCTATGAGTCAACCCCACCGGTTTACAGGGTGCAGGTTGGGGCTTTGTGGAGAGGCTGAGGCTCCTCGTGGTCTGGAGCCGCTTGGGAGATTCCAGCAACTTGAGAATGTGTTAGCAAAGCCCAGTGGGACTGGAGGCCCTGGGGCAGGGGCTGCATGGGGAGATGAGGATGGTGGTTTTTTTACAAGGATGCACCCAGCCCTCGATGTGGGGAAAAACCTTGACCGTGTCCTGCCTGAGCCTGAAATTAGCTGCTCCAATCCCAAGGATGAGGGGGCCACCCACATGTGGGGTGTGTCATGGGTCCTGCATTGCCTTCAATGGGTCCTGCTGGTGTGGATTACTGGCTGCTGAGTAGCTTAGAGGGGAGGCCGGTGCAGCTAAGCAGAGTGAGTCCAGAGGAAGGGAGGGAACAGCAGAGCCAGAATCCATAACCTGAGCAAGCGTAACATTGACAGACCCCGGTTGTCAGGATCGAACCTGGGACCCCTGGAGCTTAGTGCATGATCTCAAAGCCACATGGTGCTTAGCTAACGCTGTGCAGCAGCCTCGCTTGCTCTCTCTCTAAGTGGTCTCGGTGCCGCTAGATGGGACACAACACCACACCCAGGTGCGTGGCTTACACAAGGTGCTTTGCTACCAGCTTCTGTGGGCCTCGTGCCCGGACCCAGGCTTGGGAGGCAGGACACCTGGGTTCTCTTCGTGTTGCTGGCCTGTGGCCGGGTCTGACTTTGTGCAAGTTGAGGCACGGAGAGACCCTGCACAGTCATGCCTGAGCTCCCACAAGAGGCTGTGGCCCATCCCCCGAATGCCCTGGGAATGCAACCCAGGAGTCCAGGATCTGCCCCACCACACTTGCCTTCAAGGCAGATAAGGCTACATTAGCCAAGTGTCCCACCAGGAGGTGTGTATCTTATTCCTTCCCTCCCGTCTCAGCAGCGACTGTGCTGGGCGAATCTGGGACTCCAGAAGCTGGGGCTTTAAGGAAGCCCCCAAACGGGATAAGAGTTGACAAGGCTAGAACTATGGGAAACTGGTCTGCTGCACTTGCTTGCGTGGAAGGCCATTGCTTAGGGTGACCAGACAGCAAATGTGAAAAATCAAGATGGGTTGGGGGGGTAATAGAAGCCTATATAAGAAAAAGACCCCAAAATCGGGACTGTCTCTATAAAATCGGGACCTCTGGTCACCCTGCCATTGCGAGAGTATGGTAACGCAGTGGGCTACTGTTCCGGATGCCTGGGTTCAGTTCCTGGCTCTCGGCATAACTCTGGGCAAGTGGCTTTCCCTCCCTGGGCCTCAGTTTCCCCACCATTTCCTGTAACGTGGGGATGACGATAACCCTGCTTTGTCCACTGGACGCTCTTTGTCTCTTCCCCTGGGTCTGTGCAGCACCTTGATCTTGGAGCCGCAGGGGTGCTACTGTAATGAATCCGTTTCCACAGGTTGTTTTGTTGTCTTCAACCCTGCTGCATTCTGGGGGGCTCTGCCATGGGGCTGTCATTAGCTCTCCCTGGATTCAGAGGGGATGAAAAGGGAAGTGAAAGTGAAACGGCGCCGGAGCCAGGAGGAATTCCCCGGTTCAGAAGAGAGAACCTGGGCGCTACATCAAGTCGAGATTGTACCAGAGTCCCAGCCCTGTGCTTGTCTGGACAGATCCCAGCAGCCGAGGTTGAGCAGTAGATGATTAATGAACCCGGGGCCCTCTTAGGAGTGGAATCTGTGTTCGCTCTTGGCGGTGTCCTGTTGCCATCTCGTGGTGGCTGTAGCTTTGGCTACATTGCCGCATCCTTGTGCTGTTAAATTCACAGGTTCGAGCCCCATGGCTGGGCCTTGCTCTAGCGCAGCAAGACCCAGAGGTGGGGGGGGTTGATCCCTGGTGTGCCTTGTACAACCATGTCTTATTCAAAGCTGCCCTGTGTTCTTTCCTTCAGCAGCTGCTTTTGGGACGGTGTTCGAAAGCCCCAAGAGTAATGTAAATGGAACTGTTCTCCCAGCCCAGCCCAAGCAGATGACAAGAAATATGTGGGCTTTTTTTATTTTTTAACCAGTCTTTTTATTAACATTGACATAAGGCACAACACAGTGATAGGAAAGGCTCGAGGACCAAGTGAGTGCCTGCCATCATCACTCAAAATGGTACAGTGCAGAGAGCTCAGATTCTCCCCCCCATTCTGAAATCACAAGCTCCCTCCCACTCACATAATAAATAATTATTTTAAAAAACCCCTCCATTAGTAGTACAGGGCACATGACACGTCTGAGCAGTTCTCAATCCCCCCCAGCAGAGGGCGGCATTGCATGTGTACACGCAAGTCGGCTCATTGCACCATGTCGGACGGAAGGTCTCTCTTAACAGATGATCTAAGTCATAGATGACGAACCATGAATAAATAAATATCTAATCAAACTCCAGTTTCAATAATTACCCTGCTAATTGCAGGGACTGAAAATAAATTACATAAATAAGACACACATCTGTAACACTGCTGCAGCCAGGGATGGCAGATTGCACCTTAAAACACGAATGTAGAATTTCTTCTGCTGGAGTGAAATTCACCCCCTGGGTAGCCGTGCGCTCCTTCTACACAGAGTTGAATTTCTCTCACTAGTGAGCAGAAACCAATGCTGTCTACATGAAACTGTTGAGAACTATTGGAAATTTCAGAATCACGAGTTTTGAAAATTCAGCAGTTTGGAAATCCAACAATGCTGTCCCCCCGCTTCAGGGTGAGTTTGCAAATCAGGGGTAAAAAAAGCCACGAAACTGGCCACGCTTCGACCAGCACTGATCGCGAGTCCCTTTCGAAAATGTTAGGCCTTAATTTCTTAAAGGAGAGGAAATTAGCCAGGCTAGTAAATCTCTGAGGAGGCCGGCAGGCTCCATTAACTCACAGATGCAATCTGAGAGGTTGACATTGACCTGAGAAGGTGAGTCGGGAGAAAGCTACATCGTGTGACTGTTTTCCAGCCAGTCATGAGCCAGGATCTTCTCCTGGTATGTAACAAATACAATACTTAAAAATATATAAGGTCCCACCCAGCCTTTCTCTTCCCTGCCCATTTCAGTTCTGTAGATGTCTGGTCTTGAGGCAGCAGGGCAGGTAGGCAGCGACAGGGTTTCAGTGGCAGGACTTGAACTTGTGGGCAACATTCTGCAACTCATTCAGTAGGCGGAAGAGGTTGAAGATCACGCCTCCCTCCAGGCATCTGGCAGACCCCTAGGACCAGAGAAATAGCAAGTGGGCGTTACAGCTTGTCACAGCCGCAGATTCAGAGCCTGGCACGGAGCGCTGGGGGGCTGCATGGCGGCGCCAGGGGATAGAACTCGGGTCACTTGGGGTAAAGGAGAATCACTGTCAGCACTAGAAGGGATAGGACACAGGGTTGTGACTCGAGCCGGCATGTACAGATGTGCACAGAGTTCACTACTATTCCAACAGCATCTTTCCTTCTCAGCGGCTCAGGGCGCCCCTCCCCATCTCATCTTAACTGGCCCCAATGCCCTAGGGTGCAACTGAACAGGGATTTATCTGTAGTGGCCTTAGGGTAGCACCTAAGAGCCTCAGTCATGGAGCAGAACCCTCCTGAGCCAGGTACTATATATTTGTATTGGTATTAGGTGCATTACGGTAGCACCTAGGCACCCCGGCCATGGAGCAGGACCCTCCTGTGCCTGGTACTATATATTTGTATTGGTATTAGGTGCATTACGGTAGCACCTAGGCACCCCGGCCATGGAGCAGGACCCTCCTGTGCCTGGTACTATATATTTGTATTGGTATTAGGTGCATTACGGTAGCACCTAGGCACCCCGGCCATGGAGCAGGACCCTACCCCCCCCTTTCCCTGTGCCAGGTGCTGTACATTTGTATTGCTATTAGGTGCATTATGGTAGCACCTAGGCACCCCGGCCATGGAGCAGGACCCTCCTGTGCCAGATGCTATTCAAACACAGACCCATGGGGCAAAGGGCTGTGGCGGCATCCCACATCCTCACCTCACTTTTTCCGGCGTGGGGCTCCCGGAGCCATTTGGCAAGGATGGGCTGCCGTGCAGCAGCGTCGCCATCCAGGCCCTTCAGCTGGATCTGAAAGACGGTGCAGAAGGCGTTACAAACAGTCCCCTCTCTGGCGTGCCGAGGGCGGGCAGCAGTTGTGCTCGGCCTGCCGCTCGCTGGGTGGCACCAGCCTCATCTTCATGGAAACTTCTCCCACCCAGGGACTCCCCAGGCTCTGGCTGGGCTTTTGTGCCTCCGGAAAAGCCAAACCACCAGCTTTCAATTCCCTCCCGGCTGGCTCGCGGCATGCTGGATTTCACTGGAAAAGAAGCGTCTGGGCCGGGATGCGGCAGGTTGTGGGGTCGAAACTGAGTGACAGCCCAGCTTGGAGGTTATTACACGGACAACGGAGAGATGTGTTGGGATATGTTTTAGCTACACCCATGCGATATAAAGCTGCTGCCACTTGCATGAGTATATTAGAAGGGAGCAGTAGTTGTGAGTTGCTTTGTGTGTGTGTGTGTGTGTGTGTGTGTAAATATAATCCAGATACTCATTGCACTGAAAGAAGCTGCCTTCAGCTCACCTTAAACTGATCAAAAGAAATATGTTTTCATGTGATGGGCAATTGGCCTGTGGAACTCATTGCCACAGGAAGTTGGCAAGCTCAGTGTAACAGGGTGGCCTTCCCCTTTAAGAGCCTGTGGCTTGCCAACCTGGTCTATGATCAGCCCTGGCAGGGAAGGGCAGGTGTTTTCTGGAAAAGTTCATGGGGGTGGGGAAACTGAGGCAGCAGCTAGCCTGAGGACAGACTGGGTAAGGTGGTGATATGCCTGGCAGGAATTTAGCAAGCTTTAGGAAGGGATGTTTCTACGGCGCACAAGAATTGACGATGTTATAAGAGCTAATGCAAATTTTAAGATTTTTGGCAGGGAAACTGAGGTTTCTGCTTCCAGGTTTAAACTCATCTCTAGATATTAGTAATCAGGATGCTGGCTGCTGTCAGAGAGGGGATACCGGGTTAGACCGTCCTCAGCTCTGATCCATCCTGGAGACTCATATGTTCGTTACAAACCGGATTCTGTGCTCCATTATGCACTTTGCTGTGATTGGGAGTGGAACCTAGCCTCGAGTTCAGGAAGCCATGAAACCCTCTGCGGAAATGCAGCAGCCTCTGAGGTGGGGAGTGAGGCGAACAAGCCAAAGCTTGCTATATCCCATCCAACTGCAAAGACACGTGGGGAGAGAGAGGGCAGCTAGGCTGGGACGGCCGTGTCAAAATCTCTGAACCAACGTAGCGGGCCTGCATCTCAGCACCATGTAAGGGGTCCCTGTATACACAGTTCCTGTGTCCCACCCTAGAGGTGGCTGCATCTCAGTGCCAGACAAGAGATCCCTGTATAAACAGCTGCCATGTCCCACCCCAGAGGTGGCTGCATCCCCGTGGTGGTCATCAGTGCTGGTACTCACACAGCTCCTCAGGTCCTCCTGGATACTCCCCAGGATCTCCAGGGGCCTGGACGCATTCCTGACCAGCTCGGGCTCGGTGAGGTTCTGAATGACCCTGATGGTCAGATCCACTTTCTTCTCCAGCATCAGCAAGTTTTGACATTCCTGGGGGGCACAGCAGAGGGATGTCTGTGTGAGACCAGAGGGGGCAGCAGGGGACCCTCAGGGCTGGGGTTAGAGGGCAGGTCTGGGGGATTGCCCAGGCATGGGGGGGGGAAGAGAGATGGAGGGGGCAGGGTAGAGGGAAGGGTGGAATGGGGCAGAGAGCGGGAGAGGGAATTGGGTTGAGCATGTGTCTCTGCCGTGGGGTCTCTCACCGACAGCTCGTCCAGCTTGCGGCGGAAGATCCCAGCGGAACAGTCCGTGGCAGGGTCCTGGAGCATCTCCTCCTGTGGGGAAAGGCAACGCGGGCGGTTAGTCGTTCCTTGGGCCACGCAGCGAAACGACTTCCATTCAGGCATCAGAGCAACGCAGGGTTGCACTTTACCCTAGAGTGACTCCATTCTCAGCAGCCACCCATGAGATGCAGCTGTCTCTGGGGTGGGACAGGGGACTGGGATCCCTCCCCCAATGCTGAGATGCAGCCACCTCTGTGGTGGGATGTGGCAGCTGTTTATACCATGATCCCTCACCGGAGCTGAGATGCAGCCACCTCTAGGTAGTGGTGTGGGGATGTTTATGCAGGGATCTGTCACCTGATGCTGAGATGCAGCCACCTCTGGGGCAGAACAGTGGCTGGGCAGCCGCACAGCAGTGCTCGCACCACCCTTTAGGACAGGAAGTGGCAACCACTTCCTCCTGTATCCCACTGAAACTGCCAGGGACTGCATGAAATTCACAGTTTGGCTCCAGTACTGAGGTTACCCCTACCCCTTGTGCTAACTCCTCAGATCCTGAGGGATCAGGACAGCGGTTTTACATCACACCCGAGAATTGCCTCTACTCACGTATTTATTCCTGAAGTCCTTAAAGGCTTGGTTATATGGAGGGTAAATTAATTTGTATTGGGAAAGTTGGCAATTCTTTACTGGAGCCCCTTCGGCAAAAGCTTCCACCAACACAAGCAGCAGAGCTGAGACTAGCAGCGTCCAGCTCATAGCGACTGCGCCTGGGGAAAAAAATCTCCTAAGTACGGTCTTTTCCCCACACAACATTAGGGCAGAGAGAAATTTTTCAGTCAAAACTTTTTGGGGTGGGGGGATCTGGTGACCCCAAAATGTTTTTGCCAATTTGTGTCACTTTGGTCAAATCAATTTGATCAAAACAAATGAAAAGTTTTGAGGGTATTTTTGGTTTGGCCTGACTTTTGTTTTCAAAAATCCTTCAGTTTTATTTCAAGAGCAATCAAAAAGAGTCACAATTGAAATGAAGCCTTTTGTTTGACCCTAAATTAAAAAAAATTTTTTTTTAGACTTTTCAATAGGCTCCAAACTGTGAAAAATTTCCTTTTCGGTTCAGCCTGAAGCTATTTTTTTTCTTATCTTTAATTTTTTCCCCCCAACAAACCAAAAAAGGCCCCCACCATTATTCGAACAAGGGAGCCTCTCTGTTAATCATGCTTGGACCCATCAACCGCAGACTTTGGACCAGAACCGCCAGTCCAGATTGCTTTCACTTCTGCAGTCCTTCTGTGTCTGACTTTCCCATAGTATCTGAGCAGCACCCGCATTGATCCTCACGACACACATGCGAGGTAGGGAATTGCTGTTATCCCCTTTTTATAGATGGGGAAACTGAGGCACAGAGCGGCACTGCGACTCCTCCAGGGTCACAATGGAAGGGGGTGGCAGAGCAGGGAATTGCATTCCAGAGTGCGCCTTAATCAGTGTCACACCCTTTTTCTGTACACAGCCCTCTAAGTTGAGTCTGCAGGACCCAGGCTTCTGGACTTGGGGATTTGAAGCCCACGCTGGCTTGTCCGCACTGCATGGTAAACCTGGACTCGCAGTTGCTGGACCCGGGTCTGGTAGCCGCCGTAATGCATCCACACTGCACTACATGGACCTTCTGAGCCGGGGCTGCAGTCTGAGCTGCGTCCACACTGCAAAAGGCCAGGAATGGGACCCGAGTCCCAGCAGAAATGAGCTTTGACCCACCCTCCTATCCAAGGGCCTGGAGCCTGCGTGTTTGCTGACCCAAGTCAGACAGGTTTGTGTGTGGACGGGAGGCAAGCATGGGCTCCAACACGTGTCAGAGCTTGAGCTTCGCGAGCAGTGTAGATGTGCCCTGATGGAGTGACATGATTAGCATCAGGTCGTTGTCCTCTAGCAGAACTAGTCACTAGAACAGGCAAGAGGTTCTCCTCCAGGGTTGAATTCTCCCCTGGGCAGAGCAGGAGAGCCAGACTCACGAAGCAAGAGCTGCTGGCCAGATTTTTCCACTGGCTCTGCACCGTCACCTGGGGCCAGCTTTTCTAACGAGCTCAGCCCCAGGTCCTCAGAGGGCTTTACGCACCCGACGCCCAAGGGCCTCAGCACCTGGCCTGAGACTCAAGTGGTGCCTAGGCCCGGGGGGGCTGAACTGCGGTGGGGGAGGAGGTGTACCTATCCCAGACTGGGCCAGAGGGGGTTAATCCCATGCTGTGGGCCGAGGGAGCCACACACCCCCTTGGCCCTGCTGGGCATACTCCCATTGGGACCAGCATATCAGAGGAAACAGCCCAGCTCTGGCATGGCAGCCAGTGAACGCAGACGTGGATTCTGGGTTGGAACCTCAACAGCCCCCCAGCCGATGCCGAGGGACCCTCACGTTGGAAGAAAGGGGAGGACATGACCCGGGGAAGGGGATGCAGCAAGGGCCCTGGGTTGAGACCTGGTGGAGAAGTGTGGGCCCGGGTCCCCCTGCCCCGTCCAACCTGCCGTGGACACTGCTGACGGGCAGGGAGGTGAATTGGGCTGCCGAAGGCCATTGCATAGGCTTTGGCCATTAGGCTGTATTGTCCTGAACTCTGGGACAGCCCTACTGATTCTGGCCATTGGGCTGTACCACCCTGGGAAGGACGGCTACTTAGACTTTGGCCACTAGGCCTTACTGTTCCAAAGGCCAGGTCAGCGTTAGTGACTCACTCTATGAGGCCAGACTGCCCTAAGGGGCTGACAGGGTGAAGCTACCCTGCAGCAGGAGGGGAAATGTCACAATTACTTATTTATTTTGTATTCTCCTACCCCCAAGGAGCCCCAGGCTTGGACCAAGACCCTGCTGTGCTGGGAGCTGTACATTTTAGTGCTATTAGGTGTATTACGCTAGCACCCAGGCCTGCATTGTGCCAGGTGACCTAGGAACACGCAGAACAAGCCAGTCCCTGCCCAAAAGAGCAAGGATCTCGAAGCCATGTAGTTCCCTTCTTGCACTGAGCGTGAATATTCATGTTCCGTAGTGATCTGCCGACTAGCTTCCCCTTGGCTTCGGGGTGTCTGGTTTCTCGTTCTTGAAATGAGCCTGATCCCTGGCGTTACGTGATCTCACACATGCTGAATGCCAGGCCCAAAGCGAGAACGTTTCCCTGTGTGGCAAACCTCACATGTCTCTGAGACGTCTACAGAAAGTGTTAGCGTCACAGATGGGGGGCGACTCGTGTGAGTAAGTCTCTTATACCGGTGTATAATTGAAAATCCAGCGGGGTTCCATGGATCTTAAAGAATGCTTCCTGGGGAAAAGAAACAATTTTGTCTCCGCTAAGCCAGCTTCATAAACACGCCGCTAAGTTTTGTTTCTAATTAATATCAACGAAGCGGGATTGCTTCACTCCTCGAATTGCAGCAATTGAGTTGGCTGGTTGCCTTGTGTGTCACGGGCATTCTCCATCCCGCTCGGCAGGCGTCTGGCAGCACAGAAATTGTGGGAGCACGATCATCCAGCTCTAAGAATGAAATGGTCATTTTTGCCCATGGACCTCACGATCGGAGTTGACTTCTATTGAACTCCAAGGAACTGGGAGTGGGGAAGGGGAGGGTACGTGGATGGATAGGTGGGTTTGTGGGGAGGGAGGGGTGGATAGATAGAAGGGAGATAGGGGGATGGATGGATGAATATGCCTTGAATCCTGCATGCAGCGCGGGTCGCCCCATCTCAAAAAGATATCAGAATTGGAAAAAGACCAGAGAAGGACAACAAAAATGATTAGAGGATGGAACAGCTTCTGTAGGAGGAGAGTATCAGAGGGGGAGCCATGTTAGTCTGGATCTGTAAAAAGCAACAGAGAGTCTTGTGGCACCTTATAGACTAACAGACGTATTGGAGCGTGAGCTTTCGTGGGTGAATACCCAGTTTGTCAGATGGATGTAGTCAGACGAGGAGAGATTCAAAAGACTGGGAGTTTTCAGCTTGGAAAAGAGACGACTGGAGGGGGGGTGGGATATGATAGTCTATAAAATCGTGAGTGGTGCGGAGAAAGTGAATAAGGATGTGTTATTTACCCCTTCTCATAACACAAGAACCAGGGGTCACCCAAAGAAATGAACAGGCAGCAAGTTTGAAACAAATGAAAGGAAGGACTTTGTCACACAACGCACAGTCAACCTGTGGAACTCCTTGCCAGGGGACGTTGTGAAGGCCAAGACCATAACAGGGTTCAATAAGAATGAGATCAGTTCCTGGAGGACAGGTCTATGAATGGCGATTAGCCAAGATGCTCAGGGATGCAACCCCACGCTCTGGGTGTCCCTAAACCTCTGACCGCAAGAAGCTGGGAATGGGCGACAGGAGATGGGTCACTTGATGATTCCCTGTTCTGTTCATTCCCTCTGGGGCACCTGGCATTGGCCGCTGTTGGAAGACAGGATACTGGGCTAGATGGACCGTGTGGACGTTCTTCTGTTCTGTGTTCTTATGATGTGTGTGTCCAGGGAAGGACAGAGGGAGCAAAGGAGGGGTGGCGTGGGGTGGATAGGAACAGAAGGAGCAGAACAAAGCTCCAGTTTTTGCAGGCTGTATTTATGTTTACTCCCAGGCAGACATTAGGAGCGCTTGATGAGGGAGCTAATTGCATAATTACTGTATCGGGAAGCTCAGATAAATAAAATACTGGATGTGCTTGTGGCGAAAGCCTGATCCTTTTCAGAAACGCAAGAAGGTAATTATGGGACTTGCTGGAGTCTGCCAAGCGAAGTCGTTCATTGCCAGGCGCAGTTTGGATTTCAATTATTTTTTAACAACATATACATCAGCAAATTGAGTAATGGGGTGATTAGCACAAGGCAGGAATCTGATCCAGGGCTCCAATGCTGCCAAAGGAATCATGATGGCTCAGTCCTATCTCAGTGCTACAACTGACTCATTGTGTTACTTGGGTGCTGAGTTGTGTCACTGTTCAGTGCCTCAGTTTTCCCTTCTCTAAAATGGGTTAAAACTGTCCTGACTTTGTAAGGCCAGATCACCAGCTGGTGGTAATTGGCTGTAACTCCATTGAAGTCAGTGAGGCCAGCTCCTCAGCTGGTATAAATTCAGCCTCTTCTCCACAACTTCAAGGACCAGAAACTTTCTTCATTTGGAGTGAGAGAGAGATTTTCACCCAAGTGTAACTGAGGCACCAAAAGTTGGCCAAAACATTTCAGCAGCGTATGTTTTCACCAGGTTGTAAACAACCTAAAGAGATCTATTAGCGCTGGCTGGGAAATAGAGTTTTTTTTTCCTGCAGAAAATTTGGACTTTTTGTTAAAGAACAGAGACCCGAAATTTTCAGATAAAAAACTGGCGAAGGCTAAAAAGATTTAGGCCAAAAGTTGCCAACACCTGAAAAGTTTTAGCTGAAACTCTGAACGGTTTAGGTCCAAAACTGCGAAAAGCAAAATCAATCTAGATCAAAAGCAGATTTATTTTTTTAGGGCAGAAATTAAAAAATTTAGGCCAAAACCTTGAACATATTCAGAAGAAAATTAGAAAAGTTGAAGCCGAAAATGAAAAAAAAATTGCAGCCCTGAAAAATCTGGTTTAGGTTTTCCTGAGAAAACGGGAATGTTTCTGTGGAAAGCAGGCACCTTCTGTGAAAACTTTCATCCAGGCAAACCCTTCCTCCCCCATTTTCCCATCACATTAAAGTTTTGACAGAAAACTTGGGATCAGCCCTAAAGTCTGAAAAAGCCCTACCTGTGAGAGTGATTGCCAGGATGTCGGTTTGATTCCTCTGGATGCTGCGATCTCTTTCCACCCACTTTTCGCTGCCGATTGTGTCTCTGCTGCTCCATTGCAATGGCTTTTATGCCCCCAACATTTTCTGTTTGTAACCTTGCAAAAAGAAAACGTGCTTTTGCTTTTGGTGCCCATGGCGAATTCTCAATGCTCATGTTTGGAAAGGGAAAATGGAAAGGTTTGGCCGGTGTGTGCAAGCAGGCTGGGTTGCAGGGGAATGATCTTTGGAGAGGAAACACCGGCGGTATCGTGGCTCAGTGACATAAGGTTTGGAGAGGTTTTGTACAATGTTAGCATGAGCTTGCCCCTCTGTGCATGAGGTCTCGACCAATAGGAAACCATGCCAGGAGGAACTAAAAAGGACTTTCCCCCGGCTCATGAAATCCCAGGTCAAGTTTGCTTTGCTGGGTGGTTTTCGCTCTGGCTTGCACAGAACCCTGGGGGGAGTCACGGGGGCTTGAGTCTGGTGGGGGCGCATGAAAAAACTTTCTGCTGATGCCAAGGGGCAAAAGTTAGCAAGGTGCTGGAGGCAGGTTGGCCAGAGTTTGAGCCGCGACAGCTGGGGCAGGGCCTGCTTGTTTAGGAGAGAAGTGTGGGGAGATCTGAAGTTCGGAGCGGTGGGGGTGGGTTTGGCCTCTGATAGATGCCAGGAGTTGGACATGAAATTAGGATCCGGATACCAGTTTGCCCCCAAAGTTTGGGGCCAGTTTAGTGCATCAGGGTCCACTTTATACAGATCCAGGAGATGCTTTATATCAGGAAGAGAGGTGAAACAGGAGCCGGCACTGAAGGTTGAGAGCCAGGACTCCTGGGTTCTCCCAGCTCCAGGGGGCAGCAAGAGCTAATGGTCAGTGCAGAAGGTTGGGAGCTAGGACTGCTGGGCTCGAATTTCAGCTCTGGGAGAGAGCAGGGCCTAGTAGTTAAAGTGGGAGTGAGGGGGCCCAAACTACTGGGTTTATTCCCAGCCCTGGGAGGGGAGTGAGGTCCAGTGATTAAAGGAGGGGGGGAGGAGGAGGCTGGCTGCCAGGACTCCTGCGTTCTGTCCCCAGCAGTGGGAGGGGAGTGGGATCTAGTGGTTAGAGTGGGAGGGGGGCTGGGAGCCAGGACTCCTGGGTTCTAATGCAAGAACTGGGAAGCAGCACACTCACACCTCGCGCAGTTTCCAGCATGGATAGGTTTGGGTGCATTCCCCGGAGCTGGGTCTCTGTCATGTGTTATGTCCCACCCCACAACGCCTGTGTTATACAGTCCTTGGCCATTTCAACCCCAGACTCTCAGGCCCCGGCTCAAAGTGGCAGAAAATCCACTGCCGGGCCCTAGCACAAGTGTGGGATCTTCTGGAATCCGGGAAGTTTGGGAATATCTGAGCGATCTTAAATTATATTTTTCTGCATGTGGGATATAAATTATTGGAAGAACAAATATTGACTGATAGGTGTATTATGGTAGCTCTTAGGCACCCCGATCGTGGCCTAGGCCCATGTCGTGCCAGGTGCTGTACATTTTTGTTGCCACCAGGCATATTACAGTAGGCAGGATCCTGCTGTATCAGATGCTGCACAAACCGAGACCAGAAAGACAGTCCCTGCCCCAGTGAGTTTCAGCCTCGGTTTGTGGCTTTTCTAATGTGTCAACGTGGCCCTGTTTTGAATCGTCTAAAGCAGAAACCACCCAGCCAAGGACCCAGAGAACAGCTGGGTCCCTTTGTCACCTGTGCTGTGTCCCAAGCTACAGGGTGTGAGAACCGCCAGCAGGGGACCCTGCAGCACCCACCAAAAAGGCTTTTCAGTAGAATCGGAAACCATCTGGCATCTGAAGGGGAAGATGCCCAATCAAACAGGCCTGAGATGTAGATTTTTATTTTTTTGTGAACTTAAACAACAACACACCCAACCCCAGTGCCCCTCAAACCAAACCAAAACAGAACCCCCTAAAACCCCCAACCCCAGCCCCCAAACCAATAACATCCCAACAGAAATTAAGAAAAGAGGAAGGTGACCAGAATGAAGTTGATGGAAGGAAGAGCTGTTTTGGTTTTGGTTTTGGTTTTTAAACACCAGGCCAAATTAGCCTGTGGAACTCCTGGCCACTGGCCGAGTGAGGGTCAGGATTTCTTTCAAGCAGCTGGGACCAGCCACTGTCAGAGATGGGCCATTGGACTGGCTGGGCCTGATGAATCGATTTGGAGGTTTGAAGGCCAGAAGGGAGCCAAGAATTTGGTGGGATCATTTGGTTTCAAAAAGAAATGTCTATAAATCACAGAGCAGGAAGGCAGGAAAAGGCACCTGATCCCAGGCGGGTACTGTCTAGGCGGGTAGATTTGTAAGGGCTGGAGAGAGTGTTAGATCTTCTAGTGCCTGACCTGTGTAGCAGATCAGAGACTTTCATTCCGATCCCTTGCGGCTGAGTTTGGCTAACGCGCCTCCTCCAGAAAGCTACCAGCCGGGAGCTGACTCCAGAGATGGAGAATTCACCCCTTCCCAGTGGTGTTCATTGCAACGGTTAATCGCCTGCACTGTGAAAAATCACAGCTTGATTTCCAGTGGGAATCTGTCTGGGTTTGGTGTCCAGCCGTTGGTGCATGTTCTGCCTTTCTCTGTAAGATTGAAGGATGGTTTTAGGTTCTCCCAGTGGAGGTGTTTAGACACTGGGATTGACTTACCTCTCTGTCTCTTCTCTTTGACTAAGCTCCTGAAGTCTCTCCCTGCTGGGCATTTTCTCCCACCCTCAAAGAATTTTTGTGGCTCTACTCTGTCCCCTTAACCAGCTTTCAACATCCATTTGAAAACACGGCCCCTCAGAGCTGGTCGCATTAGCCCAGTATTAGTCTCATTAAGGTTCTGTGCAGAGGTGAAATCCCCACGTATACATCCCAGGACAGCATCAGCCCTGCTAGCCCAAGCACTACCTGGGGACCTCACACTGAGCTGCTTGCCTGCTATGATCACTAAACCTTTTCTAGGGTCCCTGCTTTCCAGGAGACAGCCCTCCATTCTGGAGGGATGGATGTCAGTTTCAAATCTTGCAAAACCTGCCTATAGGTTAGTTCTTGCCCAGCTAATAATAATCCCTCGCTCTTAGCAGCAGGGAGATCTCAAAGTGCTTTACAGAGGAGGCCGGTATCAATATCCCCATTTTACAGATGGGGAAAACTGAGGCACAGAGGGGGGAAGTGACTGGCCCAAGGTTGCCCAGCAAACTAGTGGACTAGAACCCAGGTGTCCTGAGTCCCAGACCAGTGCTCTGTCCACCGCCTCCCTCCTAGGAGCATGTCTGTTCCTGCTACATTTTTATCCTCCCTGACATACCTATGGTGACCCTGCTATCTAGGTACATGTGTAGCCCTCGCTTCTACCTCCTGTGCTGTGCATGGCATAGCAAGGACATAGGCCTGCTGTATGTGCCAGCACGGTGGGAGCGATCAGGAAGTTGCCCTACTGTGCAGTCCTGAGGATACCGCTCTCTGCCTCAGTGACATCTCGTGGCGGTGAATTCCGCAGGTTAACAGTGCGGTCCTTCGATCAGTTGCCTTTCAATTTCCCTGGACAGTCTGCAACTCTGACCAGTGATCAATGCCTTATTTGACAATAATCCGAGCCAACAGGGGCACCCAGCTACCTTTCTGGATTGTACACACCTCTAGCCACGTTCCTTCTGATTTCTTCTCTCCTAGAACGGCCTTGTTCATTTCAGCCTCTCTTCATTTCATCATAGAATATCAGGATTGGAAGGGCCCTTAGGACGTATCTAGTCCAATCTCCTGTTCAAAGCAGGACCAACCCCTAACTAAATCAGCCCAGCCAGGGCTTTGTTTAAGGAAGGAGATTCCACCGCCTCCCTAGGGAACCCATTCCAGTGTTTCACCACCCTCCTAGTGCAATAGTGTTTCCTAATATCCAACCTAGAGCTCCCCCACAGCAACTTGAGACCATCGCTCCTTGTTCTGTCATCTGCCACCAGTGAGAACAGTCTAGATCCATCCTCTATGGAACCCCCTTCAGGTAGTTGAAAGCAGCTATCAAATCCCCCCTCACTCTTCTCTTCTGCAGACTAAATAACCCCAATTCCCCAGCCCCTTAATCATTTTTGTTGCCCTCTGCTGGACTCTCTCCAGTCTTTCCACATCCTTCTTGTAGTGGGGGGCCCAAAACTGGACACAGTATCCAGATGAGGCCTCACCAGTGTCGAATAGAGGGGAATGATCATGTCCCTCGATCTGCTGGCAATACCCCTACTTATACTGCCCAAAATGCCATTAGCCTGCTTGGCAACAAGGACACACTGTCGACTCATATCCAGCTTCTCATCCACTGTAACCCCCAGGTCCTTTTCTGCAGAACTGCCGCCTAGACATTCGGTCCCTAGTCTGTAGCAGTGCATGGGATTCTTCCATCCTCAGTGCAGGACTCTGCACTTGTCCTTGTTGACCCTCATCAGGTTTCTTTTGGCCCAATGCTCTAATTTGTCTAGGTCCCTCTGTATCCTGCCCCTACCCTCCTGCCAGGGATGGCTTTAGGAAGTGCGGGGCCCAATTCATACTCACCTGGCGGCTCTCTGGGTTTCGGCGGCACTTTGGCGGCGGGTCCTTCACTCGCTCTGGGTCTTCGGCGGCACTGAAGGACTCGCCACCGAAATGCCACCGAAGACCTGGAGTGAGTGAAGGACCCGCCGCTGAAGTGCCGCTGAAGACCAGGACCACCGCCGGGTGAATAAAAATTAAAAAGTTAGGTGTTCTTCTTTAGGGCACGGGGCCCTCTTAGGTGCGGAGCCCGATTTGGGGGAATCAGGGGAATCAGGTTAAAGCTGGCCCTGTCTCCAGCGTATCTACCACTCCTCCCCGTTTAGTGTCATCTGCAAACTTGCTGAGGGTGCAGTCCACGTCATCCTCCAGATTATTAATTTCATCATAAATTTCTCTTGGCCGATCTCTGCTCCAGCTCCCCTCTCGCGGAGCCGAAGCAGGCTGGTGTGTGTGTGTGTGTACGGTCATGCTACGCCCACCCCTGTGATGCTATTGTCAGTATCACTTTCAGCCCTGCCGCTTGTCCCTCCGGCTTTCGCGCTGCCATCAAGCGGCTGCGTCGTGCCGAGCTGTCAGTGAGATCGTTTTCCCCGCACGCTCACTCATTGAGAGCTCATCAACTCGAACGCGAGGCTCCAACTGCCCTTTGCGATGAGCAGCCCCTCACTTGCACTTCAGCAATCAATTGCCCGCCGGCATCTCTTAGCGCTCGCTAAAGTAAACATATCATTTTGTGTCACCCACTCGTTTGAGTCCGCGCCTTCCCTACGTTGCTAATAAAAACCCGCAGCTGCCGCGGCCTCCCGGCAGATCCACAGGGCAGCCGACGCTTAACCTTTGCCATGTTGAAAATTACCAGGCTCTGTCTCAAAGATGCCAGTTTCTGACCCAAGACAGGGCTTCACTTCTCGGCCCTTTGGCAGGGAGCTATTTTCTTTACTAGGCATGTGGTGTGTGGGGGATGGTGCTGGAACGTGGTTGACTTGCTCAATGCCTCAGTTTCCCCACAGTCCTCCTTTGTAAAGCGTGTTGAGATCCACGCCTGACAAGCGCTAGGTGGTGGTGTTTATTAGGTGTATTACGGTAGCACCTCCTAGCCCTGGTTGAGAGTGGGGCCCAATCCTGCACAGGTACAGAGTGAGAGATAGCCCCTGCTCCCCAAGAGTGTACAGTCTCAATAGACAAAGCCTGCGAGGGGAAACTGAGGCACACAATGGGGCCTCGATGCATCCAGTTGGTCAGTGGCAGGAAGAGAACCCAGGTGTCCTGAGTCCCCTCCAGCATCCTACCCACTTCCCTGATCACTTGGTACTGAGTTCCCACCTCCAAAAAACTGACAAGAGAGATGCAGGAGAGGCAATGGAAAACTGAGGCCCAGAGATGAGAAGTGAGTTACCTAAAGTCTGACACCCCCTCCCCCTTATCCTTCCACATGCCTGATATTAACCGGTTTGTCTTTCCCCATTGTCTCACTGATGCGCATGAAACATACAAAGACATGGCCAAGTATTCTGGTCTTTTCTTCCGTTTATTGTGTCAGTCAATATTCTGGAAGCGCAGTGAGCTGTAATTCTGAGAAACACCCCCAGGGCATTTCTACGAGCGAGGTACAGGCAGACAGCGTGCGTGAGACAGAGAAACCATGGCCAAGCGCTGAGGACGGCTCTCGGGGAAACACATCCAGAAGAATTCAGCACTAGGAAAAGCAGGTTCAAATGCGCTGACCACAGCCCAGCAGTGCCAAGGTTAATTATCACTGGGGTTAGTTAATTATTAAGGAGGGGAAACTGAGGCACAGAACTGAGATGTGACTTGCCCAAGCAGGCCAGTGGTAGGGACAGGACTAGAACTCAGGGGTCCAGGATCCAGCCCTGAACAGCTGGGCCCCACAGCACTATGGCCCAGCTGCATGCTGGCTTGTGCATCATGGGTGTGTAGATCTGAATTCACGAAGGCAGATTCTGATCTCAGCCACTCCGGAGTGACTCCGCCGCCATCCAGGAAGGGGTTCCATATTTACACTCTCCTGTAACTGCAGTTCCAGTCTGGCTCCTACTCCAGTGAAGTCAGTGGAGTATTTACCCCACAGTGTAAATGAGGTCAGGAGCTGGCCCCAGGAGCATTGGTGTGAAAGGAGAGTTACTCGAGATGTGCACCACAGTGTAAATGAGATCAGGAGCTGGCCCATAGGGCACTGATGTGACTCCAGGTTGACCCCAGCATGGAAGACATCTGGGTCTGGTTCCTTCCCTCTTTGCCCCGCTCTACGCTGGGCGTGGGACGGCACGGAGCTCATAGGAGAGGCCCTGGCCGCGGAAAGCCCTCCGCAGCGAGGCCAAGTCGATGGCCCCAGGGTCCGCGAGCAGCTCCAGGGTGAAGCTCTGCAGCAGGGTGGTTATAAACAGGAAGATCTCTGCCTTGGCCAGCCCTTCCCCGGGACACACACGCTTCCCTGGAGGGGGGACAAGAGGACAAGCCCGTCAGGTGGGTCTTGTTGGGCCCCTCGGGGGCCTGCCTCCAGCACACAGCTGAGAACTGCGGCAGCCCCCGAGAAGGAGCTTTGAATGCCAGGGGCCAGTCGCCTCTTTCAGAGACGCTCAATCTCTTTCCAGTTCGCCTTTTCTCCAGCCCGCGGCACCTTCTAGGGGCTCTCCTTGGTCCCCTCTCCAGGGGGGAGCAGCAGTTTTAGAAGGCAGCTCCTGCCCCAGAGACTGCCTAGTTGAAACAGGCAACGGGGGGAGGGGAAACTGAGGCACAGAGCGGGGACGTGACTTGCCCCAGCCCACCTGGCAGAGCAGGGGATAGAACCCAGGTATCCTGAGTCCCTGCCCCAGGGCACAGCTGTGTTCTGTCGTACGCACCCGGAGCAGGACCCAGTAGAATCACAGAAGATCAGGGTTGGAAGGGGCCTCAGGGGTTCTAGTCCAACCCCCTGCTCAAAGCAGGACCAACCCCCAACTAAATCAGGCCAGCCAGGGCTTTGTCAAGCTGGGCCTTAAAAACCTCTAAGGAAGGAGATTCCACCACCTCCCTAGGGAACCCATTCCAGTGCTACCTCCTGCCAGGGAATGGCTTTAGGAAGTGCGGGGCCAATTCATACTCAACTCTGGCGGCTCTCTGGCTTTCGGAAGGCACCTTTGTCGGCGGGTCTTCACGTCGCTCCTGGTCTTCGGCGTGCACTGAAGGACCATCGCCACACCGCTAAATGCCACCGAAGACCATAGGAGTGAGTGAAGGACCCGCCGCCCCTGAACGTCCGCTGGAAGACCAAGTGACACACCAGGCCGGGTGAATAAAAATTAAAGAAGTTAGGTGTTTCTTTTTAGGGCAACGGGGCCCTCTTAGGTGCGGAGCCCCGATTTGGGGGAATCAGAGGAATCAACGGTTAAAGCGGCCCCTGTCTCCAGCGTATCCACCACTCTCTCCCCCGTTTAGTGCTCATCTCAAACTGCTGAGGAGTGCAGTCCACAGCATCCTCCAAATTATTATTCATCCATAAATTTCTCTGGCCATCTCTGCTCCAAGCCTCCCACGCTCGTCGACGGACCAGAAGCAGGCCTGGTGGTGTGTAGGTGTGTACGGTCACTGCACGCCGCACCCCTGTTGATGCTATGTCAGTATCACTTTACAGCCCTGCCCGCTTGTGCCTTCCCGGCTTTCGGCTGCCATCAACGGCTGCGTCGTGCCGAAGCGTGTCAGTGAGATCAGTTTGCCTAGTCTGTAGCAGTGCATGGGATTCTTCCATCCTCAGTGCAGGACTCTGCACTTGTCCTTGTTGACCCTCATCAGGTTTCTTTTGGCCCCGTCCTCTAATTTGTCTAGGTCCCTCTGTATCCTGCCCCTGCTTTCCAGCTTATCTACCACTCCTCCCAGTTTAGCGTCTGCGAACTTGCTGAGAGTGCAGCCCACACCATCCTCCGGATCATTAATGAAGATATTGAACAAAACTGGCCCCAGGACTGACCCTTGGGGCTCTCCGCTTGATACCGGCTGCCAGCTAGACATGGAGCCGTTGATCATTACCCATTGAGCCCAAGAGTAATGATCTCACCCGCTGAAATCCCCTGGTTAATCCCCCTCGTCATAGGTCAGGCGGGAGGCTGGCAAGGCCTTTGCATTGGTCTTTGTTCTGAACTGAAACAACCCTGAGCCTCTGCAATGTGTGTGTGTGTGTGTGTGCGTGTGCGCGCGTGCACGTGTGTGTCACTCCTGCCCCCTGCTGGAGGGGCTGAGCCCTGCTCTGTGTGTGTGTGTGTGTGTGTGTGTGTGTGTGTCACTGCTGCCCCCTGCTGGAGGGACTGAGCCCTGCTGTATGTGTGTGCATGTGAGAGAGACGGGAGACGAACCCGTGTCCACATTACCTGCAGAGAAGGGCATGGCCGTGTCTCTCTTCCTGAATGCTCCGTTCTCATCTAAGAAATGACCTGGGTTAAAATCCTCTGGGGTCTCCCAGCTGGCTGGGTCGAAGTGCACCGAGGCTAGGAGAGGGATGATGGTCGTACCCTGGGGAGGGTGGAGGGAGACAAGACACTGACAGCGCAAGGTTTTAGGCATTTTACGGCAATAGGACTGGAAAGAAAATAACAGCCCTGCGGGGTTGCTATGTCTCTTTCCCAAAGAGGGAAACTGAGGCATGGGGCAGTTACGGGATGGGCCCTAGGTCACACACTGGACAGCATAGAGGGGAGGAGACTCCAGGATGTTCTGCTCCTATGCTGACCGAGTAACATTTCATGGCCAAGCTGGGTAGGGGATCCCTTCTCCCACCACTGAAAGGCAGCCACCTCTGGGGTGGAACGGGGCAGCTGCTCACCCCGGTGTCCCTTGCTTGGTGCTGAGATGCAGCCACCTCTGGGGTGGAACGGGGCAGCTGCTCGCCCAGGTGTCCCTTGCTTGGTGCGAGATGCAGCCACCTCTGGGGTGGGACAGGGCAGCTGCTCGCCCCAGTGTCCCTTGCTTGGTGCTGAGATGCAGCCACCTCTGGGATGGGATGCAGCCACAGTTTAGTGGACCAGCAGCTTGGGGAAGTGAAAGCTATAAGGGGGAAGGGTGGCATTTCCTCAGCTCGACCAGGGCCAGTGAACTGGCTGTGTGTGGGGGGTCTCACCTGCGGGATGAGGTACCCCCGGAAGGGGGTGGGGCGGGTGGTGGCATGCGGCAGGCTCATGGGCACCAGGTCGACGTAGCGCTGGAGTTCATGCAGCACGGCGTTGGTGTAGGGCAGCCGTAGCCGGTCCTCCAGGGCAGGGGGCCGGACCCTGCCCACCTCTCTGTCCAGCTCCCCGTGTACCCGTGCTGCAAGGAGACACGAGTGGCCCTGGCATGTCAGGGAAGGGGGGGCTCTCCCCCGTGTGTCCCCCCCCACTTCCATCCTCCCCTTCTCATCCATCTCCGCCAATGTCTCTGCCCACCCCCAATGGCCAGCCCCCCCTTCCAGACAGCAACACGTTTCCCAGGATCCTTTGCATCACTTTTTCTGCTCTCCCCAGGGTTGGTTGGCCTCCCCATGATGGCCTTACACCCTCTCCCCTATGCCTCTGTCTCGCTCCTTGAACCCTGTTCTAGTTTCCCCCACCCTGCCCTTGGGACTGGGATGGGGGTGGGGCTGTAAATCCCCCTTGTTCTCTCCTATGCCCAGAGCCCGTTGTAATGCAGAGCAACCTCAGGGCTGCTCTAATTCATAGGCCACCCCCAGAGTGCTTCACCCTGGCTGGGGTGGCCCCTCTATGTAAGGGAAGGAACGTTGGGATCCTCGGGGGGGTAGTCCTCCTCCTTTTGAGACCCTTTTATTGCTGCCAGGAGCCCCCGCCTGCCTGAGGATGGAGCCGTCTATCTGCTGCCAGGTGGGATCCCTCTGGCAGGGAACGTTGGGGATTATCAGCACCCTGGGGATGGGCTGGGGGAAGGAGCCGCTCGCACCCACCTTGCATGTCCGGGAACTTGCCGAGCACCAGCAAGGCAAACTGGATGGTGTTGCTGGTTGTCTCCACGCCGGCGATGAACAGGTTGTTGACCAGCGCCGTCAGGTTCTCATCCTCAAACTCCGTCTGCTCCTTCCCTCGCTCCTAGCACAGGGCCGGGGAGGGACCCCAGTGAGGCACAATCCCACTCCGCCACCGCAACCAGGGGCAAGGGACACCCCTGCCAGCCACCACTGCCCTGCTCCCGGCCCCTGGCCCTGGGAAGACGGAGGGATGGTCGGCCTGGCTCCAGGAAGCTGGGAGGAACCAGCATCGGGGCAGGAATCTGAGCTGGAGGAGAGAGAGCCTGAACCCACATAGTGGTAACAAGGTGCCGAGTGTAGAGTCAGTGGCTGGCTAGATAGATAGAGGGGTGTGTCTGGGGATGGGTGGGGGGGATTGGTGGATAGAGGGGTGTCTGGGGATGCAGGGGTGGGTTGATTTAGGGGTTTCCATGGGGTTGAAGGGATGGGTGCAGGAGTAGGGAGTGTCTGGGTTGAGGGGTGTCCATGGGGATGGATTGGGGGCTGGGGGGAGGGGGTGGA